>NW_010559609.1:0-2306 GCF_000687285.1 Phaethon lepturus | reverse complement strand
CCTGCTGACAAACAAGATATCCGTAGTACATACCCATGTCCTGTATACAAAACACGCCAAAGAGGACCGACTTACGTGTGGACTTTTAACCTTAAAACTAGAGAAAATCCTTCCAAGTGGGTGCTCGCTGGTGTGGCATTGCTGCTGCAGATCTAGGCTCACCAGCAGAGCACTTCATTTGCAAATCCCTAACAATGTCTTTCTCAGACAATTAAAAAAATAATATCCTGAGATTGAAGCCAAGCTCCATCTCTCTGTGTACCAGGCACTTAACCTAAACAGAGCCTGCAAGGAGGGGACAGAGGTGGAAAGGTTACACAGGGACCAGATTCTTGGCTGCTGTAAATCAATGTCCTGCCCAGTGTTCCTATACAGTGTTGCTGCAATGGAGCACTGAAAGATCCCAACCCACAGCCAGATCTTCCATACCCAGAGAGTTCTAAGCTCAAATCTGAATCTAATGTTTATTTCTCTTCTGTATTCAAAGTAGTTTTAAAGTCAGTGGCCTTCTCCCATTTCCTCAGATAGTTCAGTGACGTGTGAAATTCTTTAGACCTGGTTCTTTTCCATACATGAGTGTTTCTTCGTCATATGTGTAATGTTGAAAGTTAGAGCATCAGCAGGGGTTGAGATATGAACTGTTTTTTGCTAATATTCCTGTAAATTTTAAAAACGTGAAAAATACTGTTAATATCCAATGTGCTTAGTGTAATCAACAGTAAAAATACAGCACAGGGATTATTTAAGAATATTTCATGATAGAAATTTACTAATAAAAATCATTATTGCTGGACTAGTCTCTCAAAATTGCCTGGAGGCCTGGATCACATGAAGAGTGGATGCAGGTCAGGTGGGACAAATGCAGCCATTTGGATAGTTCCACTTACAATTACAAATGCTGTGGGTGAGAACTGATGTGTTTCTACACATGCGCAGAAAGCACAGAGAGGGATGAGTGGGGTGTGCATTATCTTAATGAGCCAGACACACAGAGCGTTGCTCTGGACTGCAGAAGCTGAGCACTTGGGAGGTAGAAAATGTGAGAAGTGAGGTTGCCTGGGGAAATGGAGCTGTGCCGCACTCTCCGTGCCATCTGCAGTGCTTCGTTGCACAGCACAGGACCTTGACTCTGTCTAATATTTGCTGTTTCTTTTCCTCATATGGTGCACAGTATCGTCCTGCCCTTCACCATGCAAGCTGCCATGAGTTTTTAATCTGTGGGGTCCACTGCCACCTTTGAGCTCACTGCAGGTATCAGCCTGGGTGCCTACAAGGGAGCCTGTGTAGGATGGAAGGGGAAGATGGCAGATGTGCAGAGGATTTGGCTTCAGTGGAATTGGCACTGATGAACACCTCAAAACTTTCCTACTCTAACCCAACACCAGGTCGCAATCTCACAGCCACGCTCAGGTCTCTGTCAGGGACTGTGACCCTCCTTCGGGAACACTAAAAACCCTGTTACTCAGGATGAATCCCCAAAGTCAATGAGCACTTCAACAAATGCTGCCTTATCTTGAGAGGTCCCCACTCACCAGAGTTGGCTCTGAATGGGCTCAGGGGTCTAGCCTGAACTAAACTGGGGAAAGGGGAGGATCACCAACCAGCTCTGTTCCCGCTGCCTACATGGTGGCATTGAAACTTCCAGGATCTTGTTTCCAGGCAGCCGTGGGGTTCATAGGGTAGGAGTCCACAGCCTGGCGAGACCTGCAAGTCTGAGTGGGTCACCTCAAGCTGCCCTGATACTCCATGAGGGACTTTGTGCTCCCACTTCATCCTGCACTGGTCATCAATGAGGGGTCAGACCTGGCTCTCATTTCCCCGTGCTTACTGTGAAGAAATGGAGTGAGTAACTCAGACCAAGATGTTTAACTTCCAGACTTCTTAAATTAGGTGAACTGGACTTGATCAGCCTGTGGTATGGCCACTGCAACCATGGGAGAAGGATCTAGCTCCAGGTTTGAAATTGTGCTTCCCAGCTAAGTTTGGAGCTCAGCATCACAAGAGTCTTTACACACCAATAGGTAGGAAAGAGTAGTGGATTGGCAAGGACTGTACCTCCCATGTGCCATGTCTTCTGGGTCACCCAGCAATATCACCTTTGCAATATCTTTGCACCTGGGACTAGCAGCAGCAGTCCAAGACACTCTATTGGCCTGAAATGCAGCTGTGGTTCTTGTGCAGTGCTCGGGATGGTGGAGCGGATGGAAGGAATATGGGTAAGAAAGAGGCTCATGTACAAACCACAAAGGGTATCTGGGGATTACTTACTGTATTATACTGTTTACAAACAGAGAAGGACTGGTGAG
>NW_010559608.1:0-13987 GCF_000687285.1 Phaethon lepturus | reverse complement strand
TTGTGAAACCAGTGAGGAGGAAATGGTATTATATTTTTTCAGGTGACTCAGGAGAAAGTTTTGGTCTGGGTGTGTGTACTGGTGATAGAAAAACATTCCAGGAAGGTGCTGATATTATTACCAGTTTGTGTTCAGTATGCGGGAAAGAGCCTGCTACCGTGACCAGGAGGTGAGCGTGTTTCTGGTGCCCAGAACGGCAGAAAACCGAAGGGTGATTATTTCCCTCAGTCATTTGGATGGGACATGACTTCCTAGATGACCACGATCCATGACCTGCTCTATTCCAGGTAGAAAATTATCATAATTGTAGCCAGATTCACAGTTAGTCTAAACTGATACTATCACAATTTTGAAACTAAGCTGGGCTGGAGTTACGCGGGTGGTTGTTTCTGGTTTGCATAGAAAGTATTTAATGGAAAGTCAAAATAGGTCCAATTAATTCAGACTGAGACCCTTATTCTGGAGGAATTAATCTTCTCCATGCAAATATTTTCTTCCGCTGTTCCTTCCTCCTTTTCCTTCCTCCCAAGGTTAGAAGTAAGGATGTGTTTTAAAAGTCGCACCTGCAAAGTGAATGCTTTTCGGCCACAGCTGCGTGTCTCCCAGTGTCATCGAAGCTGTTTGGTCTCTAGCAGTCACGGCACGATTACCTCAGCGCTCTCCCGTTCCAGCTCTGGGCAGGTGGAAGTTCGGAGAGAACGTCGGGAACGTCTGGGAAGTAGCTGCGTGTCAGAAAGCCGCCGTGGTTCGTGGGCAGCTGCCATCCCCGGGGTCCAAGGCAGCGTTTGCAAAGCAAAGCTCTGCCGATCGGTTCCCTCCAGTACCCCGATACCCCACCGGGGTCTAGCATTGCAAGTATTTAACATCGTAGTGCAACAGTAAAAAACGTTCGGGTTAGAAGTGAAACATCATAGATCTCTCTGAAAGTGCGAGGGGCATTAAGATAGAGAAAATGCAATCACTTACTTGGAATTTGATTAGGACAGCAAACCTAACTTTATCATCCTTGCAAAAAGTGCCTGGGGACATTAATGACCAACACTGAAGCATAGGACTGTTGGGGGAGGAATCTACTTTTTTTTTTTTTTTCACTTTATTTTCTATTCTGCATTGAAAAGAACACCTTAGAAAAATTTAGAAGTGAAACTATTCAATCTGAGAGTAGCTGTTGCTCTGAAGAGGTGAGGCATGAGGTTTTATACCCTTTTCCAGTTAGAAAAATGGTAAATTGGAAGGGAATTATTTCCTACCCACTGTTGTATCATTGGTCCTCTTGGTCTTAAAACTTGTGGGTTTTACTAAAAAATGTCTATCTGCATCCAGACCTTTATCCTTTCGACTGTAGCTCACTCTAGTACTTTGCTACTTGGAAACATCCATATTTAAAGAGCTGGCATCTAAAAGTGAAATTGTGTTGGCCTACATACATCAGTTGTTGAGGGTTCCTTTTTTTGTTCTTCTTAATGATGCCAATTAATGAGCTTCCTACTATTGAAATGTTGCAAGAAATTCATCCTGAAAATGAGTCCAAATAATTAATAAGTATTTTCATCATCACAAAACGCGCTGCGTACAGCTTGTACAAAACAATTTTGGTTTCGCCGTGTATTGTACCAATTTTTAGTGTAATAAGAGTTGGAGATTCAGCATATGGATCTAAGCTTCCTCCCGCTCCCAGTTCCCCAAGATGAAAATGGAACGTGTGTTTCTTGCAGCACGGTTTCAGCAGGGAGTCCCTGTTTTGTCAGGTCCCCTTTTTTGTCACCCCTGCGTCCTGGTGATATTTTGTTAAGCAGCATAATGATGCGATTGCCTCCTGTGATGAAGTGCTTGCTGAGTGCTGGAAATTTGGAAAATAAATGTTCATCTGGAGCTCGGGAAGTTGCTGGACTGAAAACCAGAATAAATGCAAATTAAACATTTGCTTCTGTCATATTTTCTGCTCTTGGAGCAGTGGATGCCTGAGCCCCTGAAGCCAGTCCTGCTGTATTTATGGCGCCTTGTCTGTTAGAAGTTTTCAGTTCCTTTTCTTTTTTTTTTTTCTTTTCCCCTCCCTGTTTGTCCACTTACATGCACTAACTCAGTGTAAGAAGTAGTAGAAACCTACCCGTGTTGTTAGCATTTTCCTGACATAATTACCCTGTGCGTGAACAGGTTTCCATCACTTCCACTGCTTTTTTAATCAAAAGCCTAACGATGGGCGTGTGTCAACCATTCTACCTGTGAAGCTCTACAGCAAAAATAGTGTAAGAGTAAACATTGCTACGGGAACGTGGCGTTCGGGGCCCGCGTAACAGCACGATGAGCAGCTGTAGGTATTTAAGTGATCGCACTGTGGAGAAGAGAGGACAGTTGAAAATCATAAAAGTGTGTGTGTAGCTAAAACGTGGCTTTGGTTCTGTTGCAGCAAACACGGGAGGGTCCCCATCGCAGCCGCTGGCCGCTACCGCAGCGCTAGCTGGGCAGTCCCCAGTCACTGAATCACAATAAAGGGTTTGGAAATGCGGGGAACATCCAAAAGTTTGCAGGACTTCTTTTGATGAGACTAGTTAAGGCGTCTCGGCATGTCTTAGGACGAGCTCTATAATTTGGATGCCATAAAACAAGGCTATATTGCTTCACATTTTCAAAGCCCTGCTAGATCAATACCTTCTGCTGTCGCTCTTCAGAAGAGCTGGAGGAGTAATCGATTGGGGGGCTTGCTAGCCGAAATGAAAAAAAAAAAAAAAAGCCAAAAGCAAAACAACCTTTGGTTTGTCCAAAGTGTTTCATTCATTGTATTTTTAAGCCTTTTTATTACATTTAGATATCTTTAGAAACCATGAAGCATTTCAAAACGTAAAATAGAGTGTTCAGTTGAAGGTGTTGGTGAAAATGTTTTTTCTTTTTGAGAGAAGCTTTGCAGGGGGAAACACTTAGCTTTACTTGTTTGCTTTTTTTCAGTATTGTTAATCAAATTTCACAAGATAGGTTTATTTGTTAAGATAAACTTAACTGAAACAAACAAACAAAAAGCCCTAAAACCCGAAGCAAACACTCGCTTGTGTTTCTCAGGGCTCTGAATGTAAGTTGCGTTCCATAGAGGATACGCCTGGGAAGTATTTGGAGGTCGCTGTCCTTTTAACTTTATCTCCAAATTTTACGACCAAAATATTCTTTTGTGCCAAATAGTTCTTTTCATTTCAGTTTGTGGGAACTGAGTCATTTAGCTGCCATTTTTACTAGATTTCTTTGATAGTCAGGGCAGGGTTAGTTAATGTTTCAACACCTACAGTTTTCAAATACCTTCTAACATCCCTGGCATTTCACTGTGAGCCTAGAGATTAAAAAAATACAATCCTAGAAAGGAATGCACGTCCCACTTGACGGGCTGGTAGCACACCCGTAAGCGTGCAGAACAAACAAGTCTGGAAGCCCTTCTCCCTCCCTGCTTTGGGAAGATAAATGAACTTGTCTTAGGATTTCCTCCACTTCCCCCACCCCGGCCCTGATTTTCTCTCCGATCTATATACATCATGTTCTCATGACATTTGCCTTCCTGCCCTTGTGGGAAAACCCTATAGAGTTAGACTGAGATTTCCAAGTGCTGTGAGAAATGGTGAATGTACACAGAGAACTGGTGAAAATGATCTCTCAATTACTTGATTATTTAAATGTTATGTTCCCTTGGCATTCCCTAGAGGTATGTCTTATTCTGAGATCTCTGGCCGTAACCCATACCACCACTCATCACATCTATAGCGTATTTATTCTCACTCCTAATTTATCTCGCTAATCTGTGGAAGATAAAAGTCAGCTGACAGCTTTTTTAGGTTGCAAAGTGCTTAGATATGCAGATGAAAGCCTGCTGATGTTTCTACAGGACGCGTCTTCTCCTGCCCACTTGCTTAGGGCCACTAACGACGTTCCTGCTAACCCAGGAACTGAACCTTCCCAACACAATTTCTAGTCCTGAACCTCAATTCCCCGGACACCTTGTCCCTCTGCTCCTTGCTGCAGAGTCAGACGACCTTCCTGAGCATCTGGGAACTCTGAGCATCTCTTTGCCTGAGCAAAGGCAAGAGTTAAAGGAAGATGTTTTCTGTTTCTCTGCAAGTGCCCATGTTCTCGATGCGCTTGTAAAAGTCCATCTTCCCAAAGAGGAGGAGATTCATTAAAGCTCAGTTGTTCAAATAAGTCCTTCCCATCTGATGCCATTACTCCTGTTGGAAATACAGCCGTGGAGTCTGTGTCTGTGAGCTGAAATGTTGACAGAGAATTATTCTCACATCTCTTCACATAATGGATGTGTTCAAGTTTTCTCATTCTCTCCTGCCTTTTTTTCCCAGTAGCTAGGAGAACTTTTACTTCTGTTGCACAGCTTAATCAAGTAGAACTAACTAAATTTTAGCATTTGACAGAAGAGATGGCAATTCTGATTTCATCTCAATCTCGGCCTTTCATGCTGTACAGCAGGTAGTGAAGTGTAGACACCAGGCATGTTTTCAGAAAGCACTTTACTGATTACAGCGGTGCTAAGACCACTTCTGAGCTCTGCAGAAAAATGATTAGTACGTGCTTACTCGTCTGGTCAGTTTTCCCTTTCCTTTTATTATTATTTTTTTGTTTAAAGCGATGATGGGCTGGAAACAGTGAAAATGTTTTGGCTGTAAGTGTGGCTGATGGCTTCTATGAGGTGATGAATGGTTTGGGGGGCTTGTCTCGTAAATAATCGATCGCACAAATCGCATCTCGTATTCTCTCGTGCTTGTTCAGGCCCTGCTACGTAGTACCAGGAGGAAGGGGAGAAAAACTGGGAAAACTGATCAGAGCAATGCAGAAGGAAAAAGGCAATCACCCAGTGTTTTCATACCATCAGAGGATCAACGTATGGGGCTTTCCCCCCCCGAGCAGCGCTGCTCGGCAGCGAGTGCTTTGGAACAGAGTTCTCTTCGGTCGCTGTCAAGTATTTGTGCCCTTTTACTCCCTGCCCTACAGTGCCGACCTTGCGGTTGTTCCTCTCTCTTCTTTGAAAGCTGTCACACTGCCTTTTCGTTTGTCACGTCCGAAGAGTTAATACGTTATTGGTAAATGGTTAGAGCCATTGTTGTAACAGTGGGAGCAAACATTTGTCATACCC
Source organism: Phaethon lepturus (assembly GCF_000687285.1). Taxonomy (NCBI): domain Eukaryota; kingdom Metazoa; phylum Chordata; class Aves; order Phaethontiformes; family Phaethontidae; genus Phaethon; species Phaethon lepturus. The sequence continues at coordinate 8,868 of NW_010559608.1, read as the reverse complement.
TCCTTTGGTGCCCTTACAGTCCATGTTAAGCGAAGTTTATGGTAAAACTTTGGAAAACAGTCGGCCTTGAAAGAAGTAATGGAAAGGGAAGAAATCACTCTAGAAATAGCACGTAGCCAAAGAGGCCAAGGACGTTTCCACCTAACATCTGCCTAAAAGCAGGGGATTATTTCATTCTGTCCAGGCAGCATCGGCCTGTTCTGCCTGCTCTGCAACGTTTATGCCGCTGCGTGAATGCATCTAGCGTTTCTGCTGGGTGGCCGCTTCAGAACGGCTTTGGCCAAGAGCCTTGAAGCACATGTTTCCCATAGTGTTATATCAGCTTCTCCGTACCAGATCTTTTCCTTACGGTGCGTTCCCGTTAATACAAAATCCTTAGAGGAGTGGAAAGTTGAATTCTACAAGTATTACTTCTTTTCTGTATTTGTTTGGATGAGAATGCATCTCTTGCCATATTTCTCACATGGCAGGCGACCTGGAACATTTTATGTCCCCACCCTCTTCACTGCAGTAACCTTAATATTCAGCCTTTATTTTCCCGTGGTTTCTTCCAGCGTGGTATGCCCAGAGCTTTTTAAAAATGTGCTTCTTGCACAATCCATATGCGCAGGACTGGGCAGTTGCCTCTTGCCAAGCAGATTGCCAAAGTGCCGAACTGCCACTACCTTATCCCTGTTGAGGCATTAATAGTTTCTCCTCTTTCTCTCCTATCTTAATGTCTTCGTAAGCCTTTGTTACTTGGTCAGATTTGGTTCCAATTAGTGAGAAGCTAATTTAGAGAGGAGTATCTCGCAGACGGGTGGGCAATGTGGCTGTAAAAGTTCCATTTCTCTAGGAAACCAAGCAAAAAATCTGCTAAGCTGGTCACAGGTTGGTTCAGCTATTTGTCAAAATGCTGCAAGGTCATTGAGCAGCCTTTCCTGGATCGCTCCAAAGGTTGGAGCGAAAATTGGAGCCAGCAAACTGAACTGTCCCTTGGGGCTGGGAAAGAAAAAGGAGGAGTCAGGGAAGTACTTCGCATTAGCAGTAGTCAGTGAGGTTTTCACCGTGTCTGAATGCAGCGGTGGCTTGGGGTTGGCAGTCGTACGTGCAGCCCCAGGAGGGGTTGCAGACCTCTCTGGGTGGCGGGGCAGGAGCCAAACTGTGTGCTGCACGGCCGGTTCTGCTTGCAGGATGCAGGGCACAGCGGAGGGAAGGCTTGGTTCCCGAACAAACCAGAAAATGCCGCAGGAAGGTAGTGTTCCCCACGAGCTGGGCTCGGTGGCTCACGGGTGTCTTTCCCGGAATAGCAAAAAGTGAAATTCAAACGGGATTTGTCTAGGTATTTCTCATTGGGGTGCGTATTGGAGATGTGTGGGAGAGGGAGAGGACCGCGAGGAGAGCAGTGTAGCATGAAAAATACCTGAATCTATTATCAGCTTCTCCTCTTAATAGTGACTGCCACTCACACGTCCCCGTACAGTAGTCAAACTCCCATGACCAAAGAAGTGTCAACATTTTAAAAGTGCTTTCCAGAGCGTACACCGTTGAGCTCGAAAAGCCTCCAAGTGACTTACCTCAGGCCAAGAACCAGAAAATAACTTCCCCAAACCTGCCAATTCCTGGCGCCTTGCAGCATCACTCCGAGGCGAGGTCCCAGCTCACGAGAAGCGTGGTGACGCTCCCGAAAGCGGTGGCTGGATCTGAGCAGCCTGGCAGCATTTCTTCTTGACAGCCCAAAATTCGCTCAAGGTACCTCTTTCTGTAGCGGCGTTGGGGAGAGAGGGTGCGTCAGACGCGGGGCGTCCTCGCCGGCTCTGGGAGCTGCAGGAGAGCGTAATTCTTCTGCGTCCGGTTCCACGTGTTGGAGATTACTACAGTTCAGCAAAAATAGGTTTCATTAAACTTAAAATCAAGCGTATGCAGCTCTCATTTAAATAAGGAGCGAGTGAGAGTCGTAACTTCCACTGAAAGTGCATCTCCCATCATTTATTTTTTATACTATGCCACAGTCACTGTTTAAATTATTAAAAGCAAGAAGTAAAAAGCTTCTCAGGAGATAGAAATGGATTAGATTAAAATTAATCTGACATAATCCTTTCTTTAAAATTGCTGATTCAGTGCATGCACAGTTTTATCAACATATTTGAGGATAAGGGAGAAATATAAATCCTTCCACAATTTGTGAATGTTTTGGCTGGATCTTTCTGACAGCACAGACCACATGCAGTGCTGTTTTCATTGAGAAATTGATGGTATTACAAATATTTCCAATAGCACAAATGCCACGCTCGGTTTAGATTTACACTAATTTAAGCACCTGAGCTGGTGTCTGTGGTCTGCCTCGTTTCAGCCGGGGCGGGGTTTGTGAGCAGGAGGTGAGACGGAGGATCGCAGTCAGTTACAGACTTTGGCACCGGCCTTCAGACCTAAATTTTTGACTGGCATACGTCATTTATCACCTTCGGTGTCGGCACCTCTGCCAGCTTCCTGCTAACGAGGTGCCATCATCCGCCTGTGCCCCAGCCGGGCTGTCACGGCCAGGCAGCGAGGTGGGACGTCGGGGGGTTGTAACGCACGCTGCCCTCCCGGAGAACGAGAAGGGAAGAGGCTCAGCAGTAAAGACCTTGGAAATACTGAAATAATAAGGAACATGACATTAATGGATTTTTTTTATTTCTCAATGGCAGCCCGTGACATCTTTAAAAAGAAATCATCTGCAAGCTAGTCATGTGGTTTATTCCCCTGTTCAGTTGCAGTCGCCACTAAATGAAGATTGAAATGGTATTGAAAGGGGGTAGGGCCGGCAGGGGCTGGCTAAAGATGAGCGAAATCTGTTGTCTGACAGAATTCAGTCAATAGGCGTTTATCAAAAGTTGCAACATCTTGTGATCTCTTTATAAAATAAATTAGAGACCTGAGTCTAGGTCCCGGGCTCTGCTAACTGCGTCGCAACCACCCTTACCCTCCAAACCCAGCCTCAGCTGCCCCTTCGGACAAAGCTCTCGGAAGCAGCCGGGGAGGCTGATCCACTTTCAGCTCCCTTGGGATAGGTCATAGCAGAAAGTGTGGTGTTGTCACAAACACAGCATTGATGTATCTCCACTTTTGCAGTCAAATTTGGGTTTCCAGATCCCTGAATGCATACACTGCTTCGTGTAAGTCAATAGTCCTGGCTGGGTGAGCACTCCTTCCTCGGGGGGTCGTTGGAAAATGAATGGGGTATTGGTTTTGGCATTTTCCGTTACCTGATATGTGTGTCTAAATGTGCGACCATGACGTTGTTTTCAGCTGGTATATATCAAAACACTGTTTATCTATCTAATATGTGAAGAGAATGGGTTTTTGCTGCGTACTACGTGGCGAGTGCCATGGCATCACGGAGCGGTGCCTGTCCATGCAGAGATCTCCCCTAAAGGACGTACCACCCGCGCTGCTTGGCCAGGTATTTCAACCTTGGAGTTGATCATAATATTAATTCACTGCAGTAAGAAAATTCTCTGCAGCCAACTTTTTTTTTTGAAAGGTTTGATCTAATCTCTTACAGCTACAGTAAGAGGCTGATCAAAGGTAGTGAAAGCTGGTGTTACAGGATTAGCTAGGTCACATTGAAATATGTTTTAAAACAAGCCCAGGGACCTTAGCTTTACTGAAGCAAGTACACAACAAAAAAGATTTTTAGGTTAACTCTCTCTGACTTTAAACAGAAAACAAACTGACGGATTAAATCTGTGAGTCATTCCTTAAGGTGATACGTGTAGCACTTTACGTAGAACAAGTCTGGAAAATACAAGCAATGATTGAATCTTCCCGAGCGAAAATATAGTGCAGAATTAAACGTCGGTGAAAGCGTCATTTACGCACGTGCCCAGCTTACGGCGTACTTATCCTCATTTGATGTTTGCTCGTAAGTAATTAGCAGCTTCAGTCCAGCCCCTTGTACCTTTTTTTTCTGGCTGATCTCTCCTCCGTCTCCTTTCCATTTGCCACTGACAGTGTCTGCCACGGAGGTGCTTTATCTCTGGCTGTCAGGTGAAGATGAGTGTTTGTTTGGAAGGATGTTGATGCCGCTCTGTGGACCATATCAAACTATTTTTTTTTTTTTTACTGGAATTTCCATATTGAAATCAACTTACAAACAGAGAGAGCATCGTACAGATCTATACATTGCTCAGTGGGAAAAGCTATGAAATCGTCTAGGCTTGAATTGGTGTCACAGGAGGCCAAGCGCACATCTCATGGCTTCCAGAAGTACAGTGTTGCATGATTAGTAGGGGCAAAGGGTGGAGCAAATATATAGCTATTGACCCGCTTGTGAGCGCTTTCTGCATAGTTGCTCTTTTTTAAGCTTGGCTTGATGTAGTTACGTGGCACGATACATGCCATGCTCAGTAAGATCTTTCCATAATCTTTATTTCACCATGTATCAGCGTCCACAACTGCCTGTATGCCGGGGGGTGGTGTTTCATTCCAGAATTGCCCATCTGATAATTTCCCGTTCCTTAGCAGAAATAAGCTTCCAATTCATAACTTCCTTCTTCAGTGGACCAGTGTCTCTCTTGGCAGGCCCAACAGCCCAACATCACAAGTGTCTGGAGCGTCGTCTTTGGTTGGTGCAGTTCAAGGTTGCCTCTCCGTAGGGAAGGGGCATGGCCGGGGGACTGACCCTCCCCACAGAGTCTGGTACAAGAGCAGCTGGGTCACTACTGGGTTGATCCTGACTCCAAAAATTTAAACTTAAAACAGAGGTGCATAAAAACCACGTGGTATCAAATCTAATCCTGAGCAAGGTTCTCCAGTTTCAGTACATAATGAACCTGGTTCCCCAAAGGTATCATAAACCTTTTGACAAATAAGGGTTTGGTTGGTTTGTGGGTTTTCTTTTCAGGCAAGACCGGGCTGAGCTGTAAATTTCTGTAAGATGGTTTATGAAGTTTGTCAGACAAAAAAATTTATAGTTTCTTCCAAAACATGCCAGCCTGCATGCTACTTTGGTAGGGTGTGGGAGGTTGTCTGCTGCCCATCAGATGTTTTTGAGACAGATTTTTGTATTTAACAGTAGTAAATACAAGAGCAAGGGACTCTCCATCTCATAACATTTTCCATTCAGTCATAGATAAAGGCTGCAGTTGATTTTTCTCCCTGAGATAACTTCAAGTTAAAATTTCGTCACAATCCCCAACGGCATGGTGCAGTAGTCATTAACGTTCCCGGTGCCGTAGCAGCCAGTGTAGCCAGCCATCGACTGGGACTGGAAGCTGTTTGCAAGAGATAAGCCATGTCAATCGTGTACAGCCATCAAATATATAACTATTTTAGAGACACAGAAAAATGGAGATGGAGCAGATACAGCTGATTATTGATTAGGCTTCAGGTAATGAAGACCTTTCACCTTTTTAATTACCCATATGTGAAGCTCTAGATACTGGGCGAATGTGGAGTCGAGGGCCTGGGAAGCAACCACAGCCCTGCACACCTTCCAAATTGCTGCGAGCATGAGTCTGACACAGAAGTTGGCTGATTTGTACATTTTCCTCATTCTTACACGCTTCTGACTCGTTAATGTACATGCCATGTACACGTGTACCCAGCTTTACTGTTACCATAAACCAGTGCTGACACAGTTAGTTTACAAGAATAATTATCTCCCCCAAGTGGAAAGGGGCCACTTGCTGCTCCCCGTCGCGCGTGGGCAGGAGATGCCAGGAATGCAGCCTGCGGTACAGTCGCGTTTCCCCGCTATGTGCACGCGCCCTGTTAGACTGTATGGGGAAGTTGTACGCTGTCGTCATTGGTGGTTTGTAATTAAAAGTTTGGAAAACCTCAAGAGATGTGGTAGATACGCCTCAGGTTGGAGAGATGACCTCTCAAAGTCTGTTGCCTTCCATGACTTGATGTCTTCATGATGACTTCCCCATCATCACTGTATCACCACTGACAACGGTGACTCGTGGCTCTTTCATGCTGTTCCGAGTTAAACTCTGCAAACTGATTCACTAATATTAGCAAAGATGAAGGGCATGTGCTTTTTTCCTGTCCCACCTGGCAAGGGCAGCACCTTTCTTTGTGTGCAAACAGTTGACTGGCTGGCTGCTGACTAACTGCGCCCTCAGGTTTAGCATAGATGAGGGTTCATCCGAAAACGTATTATTAACTTTAGATTAATCTTGTTCATTATTCATTATTCTTTTTATTAAAACTTGCATTCGAGGTACGGAAGCTCTGGTGTTACGTAGTCGGGTGGCCCTGTATAACAGAGAGTCAAGGGGAGAATTACCGAGTGATGTTTGCACCTAGGTTGATTCCTTTAAATTATTTGGCAATTATTTAAGAAGAGAAGATAAAATATTGATCCAAAGTGTTAGCAGGGCAATGAAATGGTTTGTAGGCCCACAAAAAAAGGTGTACAGTGCATAATTCCTGTAGCTTTACTATCAAAATAAAACTGTGAAAGAGAAAAATGGACAAAAACTCCAGAAACCACAGTGCAGTTGCCAGCAGGTGACTGGTATGGGTGGAGAGGAGCCTCGGGGGGTTTGGTAGGGCCACGTACGTGATATGTTGTGCCGGGGATTCGTCTTTCCTCTTCCCCAGCGCGCTCTCAGGCAGCGTGTCGTGGTGCATTGAGCCTCCTTTCCAGCCCGTGTTATGTTATTCATGGGCTACGGGTGTTGATTGCTTAATCAAATCACAGTGAAATTTGAAATTATGAATGTCCCCTGCAAGCAGTCAGCAAAATTTAGTAAGCAGGATGAGAATACAGAATGAATACACAGGACACTCATCAGATAATCGGTTACGCTTTATGATTGCCCAAACTTACTGTCACCATCAAAACACCCTCTTAATACCCCGTAAGAGAAATTTGGCCACCAAAGAATCAAGGCAAAAACATGAAAAGTCTACAAATCATTCGCCAAAAATAGGTCTTTTACGAACTTTATACAACATTGCTATTGACAGAGACGTTACCCACCCAAGCCCGTCACAGGGCGCAGTCGCAGAGGGGTGTCTGGGTCGTATTAGCGGGGCATTAGCCGCGTCTGCCGGGGTTTGGAGCGCAGTCCTGTTCTGCCGGGATGAAGTCTTGCACCAGGCTTCATCGCAGGCGACTGAAGCTACAGATGGCCAGGTTCTTCCCTCGCTCCATTCAGAGCAACGTGAGTTGCTATAAGTTAAATTTATATTTCACCTATAAGTGAAAATTACGTCTTGGCCAGACTTGGATATGTCTTTGAGATGTGAATGGTTTATATGAACTGGCTTCGGGGCGGATGTGGGGTACAGTTAGGGCTTTGAATGGCAAAATGTCGTTACAGTGTCCGAATACGTAAAATAAATAGCAAGCATGAATGTTCGGCGCTTCCTTAGCCTGGAGCACAGCAAATGCTGGGAGGTGAAGAAGGGCTGAGCTCACGTGTGCGTCGGCTTCTCTAACGGAAACCCGGATTGCGGCAGGCACAGATGGAAATGCACGCAGAGCCGAGGAACACGTGTCTGTACTAAATCATATAAAAGCGTAATGCTAGATCGAGTTCCTCGCTACCATCAGTTGCACTGTGATAGGTGAGGGAATGGCTTCCCTCCAGAAAAACTTCGCGTGACTTCGCTGTTACTGGTGGCTGGATCTGGAAGGGCCCCATCTACGACAGGGAGAGCAGAGGTATAGAGTTAGACAGCAAAGCTTCAGCACTTCCCATACTTAAGAATAAATTGCATTTGAAAAAATAAAAAAGCAATCATAATCGTACAGAACTGCAAGATCAGGGAAGGTGCAAACCTAACTCGTGGAGCTGTATTCACCATATCTGGATTTAACTTGTCGTTGCTTATAATATACTGGGATGAGCCTCACCTTTCATTTCAAAGTGTCTCAAAATTATGTACTGCTCTTCCAAAATGCTGTATTGCTGCAATTATAGTTTCAGTTGCTTGGGACTCTTATGAAAGGAGGATTTTCTCAATTTCCTTAATTTCAGATTTGTTTCTTGTCATGCGTAATGAAGCCTAATTTTTGTGCATCAAGATTTACAGGAAATGCTGCAAATCTTTTGTTTCACACTGAAAAACAATTCCCACCAGTCCATCTTGAGAGTGACATAGTAGGTCGTAGCATAGAAATTATAGGAAACATTAAAGATTAGATTAATCGCTGTAACTTTCAGTAAAGCCCATTAAAAAAAAAAAGTGTAAAAAAAAAACTTGTACTACACTGTTCTTATCAGAAACAATAAATGATCCCCATTTTTTGGCTAATACTAATTTCAAACTTTCATTCTTTTATTCAGCTTTATGGTTACCATAATCTTGATGTTGTAACAGCTTTTGCCACAGTAGCTACAGGGACCTTTTTAAGTGGCAGCCCTGACTTTATGACTTTATGGAAGAGACTTTAGGAAAAAACCAAAACACCAAAAAAACCCACACAAGAAAAGAGTTTCTTGTACTAAAAGGCAAAGACAAAATAGTATGCATGTGAAGAGACGGAAGACCAGAGAACGTTATTTTGGCGAACCATATGGTCTGCTTATACTAATTACTCATAGCGGAATTTCTGTGCAGCTTTCAGTAACCTTTTTTCACCACTTGCTCTCATTTAGAGAAAGCTTAAAATCTACAGCGTCTTTAGCTTTGTTTCCTGTCCTGAGCAGGGAGTGTTCCGGGGGCAGCACAGGAGAGACTTGTGCTTTAATAGAGTTTATCGTCGGATGCTGTAGAAAAATGATGAGGTCTTGGATGTGATCAGGAGAAGCAGACCCAGGAGGGCTGCGCGCTTCGCCGAGGAGAAAAAAAACACAACGCAAAAAAACCCCAGACAAAAACCATGCAGCCAGGCAAAGCGATGCACCTTCTGCTCGTTGGCGGCTCTGGTTTTCCCCGGGGCGAGCG
>NW_010559607.1:64683-75653 GCF_000687285.1 Phaethon lepturus | reverse complement strand
TTGTAGACGGGCGTCACATTGGCAAGCCATTGAATTGAGTATCAATAAGCAATTATTAATCTGAAATATAAAGTATCAAGTAGTAGTAAATATATAATTCCAGAATATTTCTACACAAATAATAAACTAAAAGGAGGTATTTTTTCTAGATAGAAGGAAAACCTTTTACCATCAGGACACTCAAGCATTGGAACAGGTTGCCTAGAGAAGTCGTGTAGTCCCTGGTTTTTAAAGAATAAGCTGGATAAAAGCCCTGAGCAGGCTGGTGGAACCTGAGCTGACTCTGCTTTGAGCATCAGGTTGGACAAGAGACCTTCAGGTCCTCACGCTCCACCCTGAATTATTCAGTGGTTCTGTGACTTCCATTCTTCAAATGCTTTTTAAGTAAACTGGAAAACGCACAGACACACCAAATAATGCTCTAGAAGACAGACTTTTCAGACAAGCAGGGAACAGAAATTTAAAAAAGTGCATGAGGGAGCAAAATAGGTGGCATAAAGCAAACAATTTTTTTTTAATTATCACCTCTTTAAAGCTAAAAAGACAATAAGTATCAAGTAATATGCTCAGATAAATGAAGAATTAGGGAAAAAAGACTTGTATGCTAGTAAATAATATACAATAGCTAGTAAATAATACATTATAGATCAGGAACCACTTCAAACATATTGCACAGGGAGATTAGTGCACAAAGACAGAGGGATACTCTAAAATACTTTAACAAGTATGTAGCTCCTTGCATTGCAGTGCTCATCAAAAATAACTAAAAGACAGCTGGGACCTTGGAGAAAACATGAGGTCGGCAAAAAGAATTCTGAAAAAATTGAAGTCTAGCATTTATTATTGAATTACAGAAGAGGTTTTAAGCTCTAGTATAGAAGAAATAAAATAAGTTCTGAATAACAGATGCAGGTGTTCATATATGGACTTATGAGTAATTCAGAAAATTTAACATTACAGACTTTTGGTAAGGAAAACAAAGAAGATAACATCAACAGCAGAAGTAACACTGATACCAAAATAATCAGGGAATAAGAGATGGCTGCAAACAGAGGTGTGCCAAACAATGAAAAACAAAAGGAAAAACACCTAAAGGAAGTAAATAGCTAAAAAGCTGTTCTCTCAAGAACAATGACACAAGAGTAATGACAGTGAGGGACAGCCTCCTTTGAACAGCAGAAGACCTTGCAAGCAGGTCTACTGGCACAGCTGTGCTATCAACACAAGCATCAATATTTTTTTAGAACACTGAAAGCAAAAGAATGAAGGATAAGATGAAGGTATCAAAGTGATTGAGCAAGCAATAAAGATGACAAAAAGATAAATGAAATGATTGATGGTAGAAACCTTGATACCATAAAGAATAAGGAGTATAGAATGGGAGAAAACAGTAATGTTACATCATGGGATGTATTTATGAGAAGATAATTCCAAGACAAGTGACTCATATACTGGTATTTTCATTAATTTTTATTAGCGTACTTTATCGAGAGAAAATAACTCTGCAAATTTAAATTGAAGCTTCATATTTATAAAAGAATTAGGGAAAAAGCATATTGGGGAGGGGACAGGGAATGGGCTTCTTAAAAAGTGAACTGTTTTCCTACCACATTCTTCACAGTACCGAAAATGGGAGCAGATTATTTACCCATTTTTGCTGCATGGGTGAGATGGTAAACCAGCACCACCAGAATCCAGGAATGCAGGCTACACTTGCAGCAAGGATTTGGAGCACATTTCAATCCTAAATTCACAAGGCAGTTTGTCACAATAAGAGTTACAGCTGCAAACTTAAAGTTGATTTTGATTTTTTTTTGCACAAGGACTGCTGGATCCTCACTGCACATGAATGAGCAGACTGAACAGGATGATTACTGAACTGATTCATGGACTACAGATGCTAAATCCAATCCATAAAGGTATTGAGGCAATGAAATGATAAAAATAGCTGATACATGACTACAACCAAGTAGATATAGATATAGAAAAAATTACAAATCACTTCAAAAAGCAAGCCAACAGCATTACATTACTCACCCCTTGAGCAGAACACCACCTGACATAAAAGTTGAATAAAGCAGCATCGATGACAAGGCATACATTTAATTGTCTTTCAGACAGCAATTGCATCACAGTCAATTAAGAAACTTTGACCCAATACTGAGAAGTAAAATATTGCCCTTCCAGTGTAGTTCTCACAAATCACTACTTGTATTTGGCAAACCATTCATAAGTAATATAGTTTCCATATTTTTGCTGAGGTTTTCATGAGATAATCTAGTCTTACTGGAGCAAAATCCTGAGTAGAACACATAGCTTAAAGTCAGTAACCTTGGGAAAAACACATGAATAGCTATTTAACTTCAAAGAAACAGCATAACTTAAGACAAGTACATCTACCTTTTCTCTCCAGTTCACCCTTAAGTCACTTCTTGGAATAAAGTAATTTAAAATGGCTTGATTTGTTTCTATACGATTTTTATAGGATTCACTCACCTTTTCCCATTAATGGTCAGCCATCTTATTTCAAGACAAGATTCACTACTAATTGAAAGAATGAGGTACTCTGGTACTACCTTACCTTGAAAAGAGACTCTCCATCAGGCAAAAGAAACTTTAAAAGCACACTAGAGAGATTTACAAGAAAAAAAAATGACTGAAATAAAACGTTTACTTGTTTTGGTGATTTTATCTTCATCATTCATTAAATGAACAGTTAACTGGGGCCATTTTCTTGTTTTTGTCTTAAGCATATTGCCCAGAGTACAGAAGCATAAAAGAAACTTCATGCAGCAAAATTAGCAGGAGTCACAGTGCTATTGTCACTGAGACAGGTTATTAATTTGAATTTAATAGTGTCTTTTTTTTTATGGTACACATTTTAACAATGCACTACATGCAATTATTTCTAGCTCAACAATTTGAAAGACCTACCTGGTAAGTCCACTGTAATGTACAAAATGTACATAGACTCTACCTTAACAGACTCAAATAAAAACATGGCACAAAAGACAACTAAACTTTTCTCCTCAGAAGAAAGTCATCCTTATCCTGAAAACCAATTTAAATTAGTTGTATGAGAATAACGAGCACAGTGTAGAATAAATACAGAAAATGAAGTAGCTGGTATTTTTTCATTAATATCCCATGCAAGTGTATATTACAGTGATAAATATGTATTTTTGTTTTTCTAAGGCTGATTAACTGTATTAACATTGCTGTATTCATTTTCTGAGCATTCATATTTTATGAGCTGAGCAAGTTAGTACATAGCACAACTCCCATTTTTCAAATGCTGTATCACTTCTGGATACAGGAAGGGACATTACAATTATAAACGAGTAAAACTTCAGAGTGTGTCACACTCTCCGTTAAAGCTAAACAGAGCACTTGTGATACAACTGATTTCATAGTTACTCCTGTAAACAGCAACACACACTTAAACAGAATAAGTTACACTGATCAGTAAATTTATAAAACTGCAGGAGTATAGAAAAAAAGAAAAGAATGAGGTGAGTACAAAAGAGAAAAAGTAGGGAGAAGAAGAATGAAAGTTCAGGAGAGGAAAGGAAGATACTCCTATCTTTGTGCAGCTACACAAAATGACTGACTTACACATGCTACACTTTGTAACTACTGCTGAGGGATTTATCTGTTTTTCAGTTCTAGGTGATTTGGAACCAATCAGGAAAAGGACAAACTCACTTCATACGTAAATTCAGTCACGCACACAATATTGATTTCAACTTCTGTGTATTATATTAGAAATTATATAAATTATATTGAAATATCCATTGATCTCCATGGGTTTTAGTCAGAAATCCCGAGCAAGAAAAAAGTAACTCCTATTAAGTTCAACACCACAATTTTCAAAATTTCCAGTCAACTAATGCACTGAAAACACCCCAAATATTTGTAGGCATCAATTTTAAATATTCTTGGCTTGCACAGAGATACTTAAGTCTTTACAGCACTGAAGAACTTGGTGCTTATTCCATGCCATGGTGGACTGGCAAGAAGGCTGCAAGTGCAGCTGGCCACTGCACAGGATGGAGGTGAGAATCAGGCAGGCAGCGCTCGGCACTGAAGTATGGAGGTTATTCAGCTGATTTAACTCCCTGTTCCTTTCAGGACTTAAAAACTTGTACTTTTGGAGACTAAGGTCATTATTGCAATGACAGAAGGAAACAACTACTTACAGTCCTAGCCGTTAACAGCAATGTGTGGGAAACGACTAATAGAAGTGTTAATGCTCTTAATATGCAAATAAACTTTTTTTCTCTCACTTCCATCTCCTCTTAAAACTACTTGGTCTAATTAATTTTGTCTAGCTCTTCTCTATTTGTTATTTTGAGTGGATTATTACTTTTTTAATTTCACTGTCAAATAGTGAAGAACCTAAATTGTTTCAGGTAGTTCTGCTGAGAACTTCAATACTGTCACATTTTATGCTCCTCCATTACCAGGTTATTATTTTATATTTCCATTTTGATTTTCCTTTCTCTTTGAATGTGAAATGCAAAATTAGCAAGAGACCTGAAAGAGTAACCATAGAGCAATACTATATTACAACAGAGTTTACTTGCTAATGTAGGCATGGAGTAGTACATAATTAACTTATTACAAAAATAAAAAAAGATCATACTAATTCATATGAGAATTACTTCATAACTGATACAATAAATATAACCACAGTGACTAAATTACATGGACATGATCCAAATGGTGTTTGAAAATTCTGAATCCATACTAAATGAAAATACTTCATGGCAATTGATTTTACCATTCGAAGATGAAAAGTCATCACTGGTAAACAAAAAGTTTGTCATTTGCATGCAGCAGTTTGCAAATCTGTGATTATTTAAACTGCTGCTAAGATTCGAGTATACAAGAACAATACATGCACACTAATACACACTACTTGTTTTTGTTTTGCCTCGTTTTCTGCTGCTCAGGTTTGTTTCCCAGATAACTATTGGGCTGTCTAGTCAGAAGCAAATACTGGTAGATGCCCTGGGTAACTGAACAAACAGTGATTTTCAGCACAGACAGGTGAGTTTTGAAATGGGGATAAACTGCTGCTGATGGGGAGAGGAAATGGGATTATGAGGCAATTCTCAATTATCATAAAAATAAATTTATTAAAAACAATCAGCCAGAATAGGAAGAATATCTCTGCACTTCTCCACGTGACAATATCCTACAGCTCCTGCAAAAGAAAAGAAAAGGAAGTACATGAAAAAATAATTTAGTGCTCTACATTGCACATTGGCAATTTTTCCACACTGCTTACCCTTCTCCTCTGCTTCCAGCAATTACTGGCAGGACACTGTCTCTACTCATTCTAGGCACAGAGGACACAGAAAGATTTAGTTCACTGTCAGAAACATCAATTTTTCTATACAACTGTAATATACATTACAAGCACACCACTGTCATGGTACATTTATTGCAATACTTACCTTCTGTTTTCTGAATCATTGCATCATTTCCTGGATGAGACTTGACATCTACATAACACCTCCAAGTAGGAAAAGCACAAAGTAACACCGATTTCACCATGGCTGCATAAACAGGACACAGCTCTGGCATTTGGAGCCTCTTCTCCTGTAGCAAGATAACTTCAGTACACAGTAAACAATTTTCTACTAACAGAAAAACCCCACCCTAGCAGCGTAACAATGGATTCCAAGTTCTCATGGGCATGTCAGGACCGTACTTACTACTTTCAAGACTGCTCCCAGGTCCTCTCTCAACTGGAAAAAAGAAGTCTCACTGGCAAGTCTTCTGGCAGCTGTCTCTACCATCACCTTTGACATGCAGATCTCACCTTTGTCCTGCCAGGCTTGTTTCAGCAAGTACAATACATGCAAGTCACTGTCTACATATTTTTGCATGTGGTTAAACTGCAGCTGAGCCCAAACAAGGCCAAGAGTAAAATCTTGACATTGCAAGTTACCTAATTGCATTAGCATATCCTTGTGGTGTCAGTTTTAACAATTCCTCAAGCTCAGTGAAGCATTTACCTAAATAACACACTGAAAAATGCAGGTTATAAGACTGACTGGGTATAAGGTCACATTTAAATACACAGCTGTCTGTTCTGTGTTGGTGCCATCCAATTACCTTTATATCACAATGAAAAGTGTTCACCTCTGAGATACACTAGCCATGTAGGAACCTAGGGCACATACCTAATCCCAAATGAGAATGTATGCATAATTTGCATACATAGAGACATAATACAGCAAAGTCCCTCTGTATGCAGATAAGGTGCTGTGTCCTTCCTTGAAATACAGCCTCAAAGCACACATCCTTTCTCTGGGAGGTGACAGTACAGCACAATTGTTCTTGAAACCGGCATCATGCAGAAGAGGTTTTCACCTGGCACTAGGAGTTACATGGAAACTTACGTGGAGGCTTGTACACAACATCTATTTTTAAGGCTTCACAAATTCTCTTTTCTAATCCACAGGTAACATTTTGACCTTAGTAGTACCCCCTGGATCAGCACATTACGATACACAGCACACATTCACATAGGAAGCGACAGGCTGATGATTATACGTAGCATTACCACTGACATACACCCACTTTTACAGATTGGTACCCTGCTTAATGCAACTAGCTCCTCCTCCTAACCCAGCCCCCAGCAAAGTAGAGAAACGCGGACCCATTCTGGCTTTCTAAACTTGTCAACATATTGTGTTATCAATTTTTTTTTTTAGTTTCCGTTAAGTTTCATCACAAATGATTAGTAGCTTCAGTTAGAGAAAGCAGAAGAAACCAAATACAGAGGAAGATCACCAAAGTTACATATATTAACATTATTTCAATCCATTTTATCCACACAGTTCACAGCATTATTATTTTGATAAAGCACTACAGGCTATTAACAGCACACATATGTTAACCACATGGTAAACCTTAGTATTGCCTTTTAAAAATAATGCAAGTTAATCCAACCCAGTTCATTGCCAATACAGAAAATGCAGATAAATTGGAAAAATGATATCCCAAGAAAAGTCCAGACGGTAGCACTGAACCAAGAAGGTAGCTAGGTCACAAAACAGCTAGTGATAAATCTCTCCCTCCCACTAAACCAAAACCAAACCATATCCCCCAAACTGAGTCAAGTTGTTGTAAGGCAGTCTGCAATGTGTTTACCAGATGCATGTTGACTTTCATTTCAGAGGTACATTTTCCTGAACAGGTACAACCACTGCCAGAGCTTTCTCCAGCCTCTGAGGAACCTCTGCTTCATCCATTACTCTTACAGCACACAGACATCAGCTGTTTCCATAAAACTCTCTATTCTGGAGCTCATGCCTCTCTTCTCTAATCGTGATGAATGAGTCTTCTTCCCAGTTAAAAGAATCCCGTGGAAAGTGCTGAAGATCTAAAGCCATTTCATGCCTCAGGACACTATTGTTATTTTGCAGCATACTTAAAAAAGACAGGTATTTCACAAAACAAACAGAAAGACAAAGTCCCAAGAGCAAAGCTAAAACTAAATTCGAAAATGTAAAATCAGAAGCAGTTAGTGAAAATTTGGGGTAGGATGAAGAACAAAGGAATTCAAAGATCGATGACAACAGTGGTAGTAAACGCTACAAGTATCACTGCCTATCAGGATAGCTCCTCTTAGTTCTTCAGGAATTTACTAAAGGAGTACAGATTAAATATTTTAAATGCTTATGATTAACAACAATATAATTATTAGACAGATATGTTTTGACAGTACTGGGGGATGATTGTGACCAGAATCTCTAATAATAGATTTTGTGTAAACAGGAGCATAAAACAGTCAGTGTGTCATACTACTGGAAAAGGATCTACCTGCTTTACACTTTAAAAAAGAAATACAGGGAAAATTGAACTTTATTTTTTAAACATATGTCCTTCAGAACCTGTATATACTTTGCTCATGTAATTGAACATTCATCCTCTCTTTCAGTGAGGACAGGCACATTAACAGCATTTTATAACAGGTAAGAGCTGCTAAATGGTAACTAAGGCTAGGACCACCCATGCAAACCCTGGTTATTTATTTTCATTGTCTGTTTGCTACTACAAGACAATGAGTTTCAGAGGACAGCTCACCAGCTGCACATTTTGTGAGCTCTGCAGGAACTGATTAACTTTGCCTTTTTATTTGTTCACAAACAGGAAAAATATTAAATTGTTGCAGTCTTGCTTATACTGCCCATCAGCAACACCAACTTTTGTGATCCAGAGAAATCAAAATGCATCTGTTGCAGTGCATGACACAAGGTCACAAAGTCAACTTAGTTAACTGGATTATGTGTTCCAGGAGTCTTAGGCATACAACCATCTTATCGCAATAAGGAGGCAGTGAGAATCAGCACAGTGAAAATAAAGCATGCACCATCTTCTCCAGTATTAACAACAGCTCAGAGTACAGAAAACTGAAAACGTTTCACATTGTAATCACTGCAAGAAGATATATGAAATTTAATAGGATCCCTTTCCTGAGTTACTTTATTGCTCTGCTCAATTAATTGTTATTTAATGATTCATCACTTACAAGGGTATTATATATCATTCTCACTCCATTTACTCCAGTGAAGCTACTTCTGATTTTTCCAGAAAATATAACTAGTTCTAAGGAAAAATATTTATTTCCTGTGTAAGGCCTAAGTATAAGCGAGTTAAAAGTAGTCACTAAATATAGCAATGCTACATTATTTTTGTAATTCACACATGAGGAGATTCAGGTTATCACAGCATAACTGTTTACACCATTGATATTGGTTTAACAGCTAAGCAGCCTAACAATGAGGACTATTTCATGTAATGACTGTATTTCCATCAAACTTGTAGCGACCTGCCCATTGCACTTTCTTGGGGCAATTTATTTCCAACTGTATCCATTGTACGTCACTGTTACAGAATGATAATGATTCTGGATCATCGCATTAGTGGTGTGGGTGAATTGCTGAAATAGTCATGTTTGTTCATGTATTGTAGCACTTTATTGCAATACTCATCTTCACGTTTCATCCCTAACATACCTTAACTCTACTCATTCTCAGTGTAAGAAATAAGTAAAACTGATGACTTCTTGTTTCAGGCACTGACTCTTTGCCCAGAACACTTATTTCCAAAGATCACTCTCAGGCTTTTGCATCTCCTTGTATCTGGCAGTTACAGCAACGATTTCACGCTGCAGCTGGGACCACATGCACAAGGTCAGTCTCCACAGCTCAGCTTTCAAATGCTACCTGTTGCGCCAAAGTAACCTGATCAGCCATGCTGGCTATCAGAGATATTTGGCTTCATCATCAATTTTGCCATCAGGCAAAAATAAACCGTTCAGTCCTGAAATGTGGTTAACCACTTGCGTCAAAAAATGGTAATAAGCTGTACTCATATCCCCACACTATCTAATGCTAACAATACATTACTTAGTTTTCTCATTGAACAAAAGCTGCTTCTTTCAACCTCTTCTTTTACAAACTTGCTGCCTCACAGAAGCATTACCAACAGCCAGCCTGCTTTCAATTGACATGAAACTGTTCATATGTTGAGTAGATTTCCAGTTTGTAGGAACATTGTGATAACGTCTACTTACCTTTGTGTTGGAAATTCAAATAAAAGTGCACGCATGATCATTGGTGAGACACTTTGGGAACCATGCAGACCTGTGCGCCAACCCAGACCATGTGCACTGCACTCTTGCGTGAGCTGTACGCTATTCTCCCACGCACCCCGATGCTCTCTTAAGAGGAACCGGGCAGCACAGGCAAGGAGGCAGTGAGGTCTGCACCCTCTTGCAAGGCAGAGATCGTTTCTGTGTTACACACTACTGAAAGAGATTCCCCAGACAGCTGAGGAATCTAAATGCAGAAAGCCTGACAAAAGCTACTGTAACTGAGAATCTAAGGCACAGAGAGATTAAAATACCTTGCCCAAAGCCTTTCCAGGAGATCGCATCAGAGATGGAAACTGAATCTAGCTCTCACAAGTGAGTATCAAACACAAGACTTATTCTTTTTTCCTTTGAGGTACTAGAAAGCGTTAAGCATTTGCCTTATCACCAGAAATTTCATAAAGCTTGGCCACTCTAGTTCACAATACATAAACGCACATTTTTAAGAACACAGTGTCCCATGAAGAGATACTTGGCTTTCATTTAATTCAAGAGAAGCTGTATGTGCATATATCAGAATGGTACATTAATTGTTACATTTGCAACATTTTAAAACAGATATGACACATTAGTATGCCTGAATTTATCTCTGCTATCCATACAAAGAAACAGATGCTGCGAACCAAAGCCAGCAACACTATCAAATTATCAGGTATTCATGTTTGGGAACACAGAGTATTGAATATTGTACACAACATAAACCTGACAATATCCAAAAGGGGAAGGGGGTGTGAGAGCATGAGAGAGATTAACACAACAGTCAGTATGGTAGATAAACTGAATGCGTAACTCTTGTTCAGTAAGTCCTGCACATAAGAGCTAAGGATCTGGTAGGAAGCAGATTTCAACAGGTAATGGAAAAGCAATGTACACAGCCACTAACCACTGAGCTCTAGAACTGGCTGCCACAGGAGCTTGTGAGGGAAGACTGTATCAGCTGGTTCACAAAAGGATACACAAATTCATGGACAACTGATCCCTAACAGCACAGTAAAAGGACTGTGTAGGTATATGCACTCCAATGATCCTTGAGAGTCTAGCCAAAAAAATGACTACGCTCATCTACTTTCCTTGGTGAACATACACTAAGCTAGATGTGTAGCTAGTGTACATTTCATCTGTCCCCTGGGGCACCTCTGTAGACAAATGTTCCTATCTACATGACATTTTAGCTTTACCTACTGTTGAAGTAGTTCAACCAGCCCTGGGAATCCAGACTTACGTGGTTGTCAAGCAAAATTTCTGGAAGATAACGACGGAAATGGAATTCCTAAGGCAACTAAGCCCACAAATGTAA
>NW_010559607.1:30061-64652 GCF_000687285.1 Phaethon lepturus | reverse complement strand
AGTGTTTCCTAGGTCACATACAAACAAGGCTAAGCTCTGCAGCATCTACACATTGCTATTTTTCATAATTAGAAAATACTCTTCCCACTAATTGCAAATATTTTCTACAGTACAGAAGTAAACTCATGGGAGAGGCTTTGCATCAGTGGCCCTAATTTGATGAGTATGTTGTCACCTGATCTCTCTGTATACAGGGTGGGAATTTGTACTTTGCTGTGTGTGCAGAATGTGTTTACATTTCCTAAGTAATTCTTCAAAAAGTTTGGAAGACGGTTTAAGCAGCACAAGCATTTCACTTTTGCGTATGATTCTGGAACTTGCTTTTTTCTAGCCCACAGAAGACCACCTAAAACCTCACTTTAGACTGCTGTCATAATATTTTCAGGCTTGAGACACAAGATTTCATTAATTTCTATACCATCAACCTCTGTTCCAATATTAAATAAGACAATCAGAAAGCTACTTATATGAGAAGAATACTCTGAGCCAAGAGTTCAGGAGTTGGCTTTATTTCAAGACTTAAAGAGATGTCTTGAAAAAAAAAAGACAAAACTAAAATGTTCAAAATGAAGTTAAAATAATTCAGCTTTGCCTCTTGGGTAACACTTTCCTGCTTCGTATGGAAAGGCTCACTCTAAGAATCCTATATAAATATTTCTTATCCTGTTTCTTCTATGTGTATGCCTGCCCTTCAATTTGTATGCCTCAAGATTGCTGCTTACACTTGAAGTTAAGCAGTAAAACTGGGATATATGCAGAGCCTTTAAAATAACCATTTCCCAATTGTGTTTGCCCACAAAGTCTGTGAAAACACTTGCATCCATTTCCACTGGTACTTTTAAAGTTTCATACTTCATTTTTTTCATAAAAGTGAAGTGAAACACTAAATTTCTGCAGATCACTGCATGGTTCTCTAGAGAGAACTCTTCTCTAGAGGGGAGACAGTTCTCTAGGTATGCCACACAAGTCCAAAAGCAGTAGGAAGAAACCCCGCGACCTGCTGGCTATTCTCTTGCTAATGCAGCCTGCCTCACAGTTAATACTCATCACCATACTGTTTTCATGACAACTTATACTCAACTTGTCAAGAAAATCCCCATATCACCACTTATAAACACTAGGCTATCTTTTTTTTTTTTAATCTAAAAAATTTAAGTAAAACTCAACACAGGGAAAGGACACATTAAAAGTATTTTTTTATGACTTTGATATGAATTTGCAAGATTTTTATTATAGCTTTTCAATCATATTTAATGGTTTATGCAAGCTGTTTTTACAGAAACAATGCACCAGTCCACCAACTCTGCTAAGGACAAACCGTGGCTTCCTCGAGGAAATTATCTATGCTTTCTGCATATCACCAGCTGAGAGATGAAGCAGTGACATCTTAAGCCTATCATTCCATCAGGCTATGAATATGTTACAGGGCAGCAATTGAGTCAACAAAACATCATCTTTTCTTTTCCAAAATTATAAGAAGCAATTATTCACTCCTGCTTTAGGTTTTTCCTAACCTGAAGTTAACTTATTTCACAGAATCACACATATTTGTCCCTTTTCTTAAAAGTATTCCTCTGACTTGTCCATTAAAAGCTAATGAAATGGTTCTTCTTAAATTCAGTTATATTTAACATTGTAATCAACATCAAACTGAACAAAAAATATTCTAATTTAAAATTTACTTTCCTTTACATGAAGATAGGCATTAACTTTTTCCTAAAACCTCATATAAAATATTACTCCTCAAATGTCATGATATGGCCATATAATCTTTATATGAAGTTTCATTAAACACCAATAAAATACCAAACCATCATTATGTAGTTTTTAAGCCCCCTAGCAGTGGACAAGAGGAAAATTAAATCTTCATATAATTTCAAATGTAATCAGTAAATATAGAAGCCCAATCCAAAATCCACTAATGGAGGTCATGGGAGTCTTCCCGTTAACCTCCATGTGCTTTGGGATAAGTCACCAAGATAAATATTAGCAAGTGAAAGGAAGAGAAATGAAAACTTACCCATGAATTCAATTCCTAAATGGTCTGCTATACCCAAGAAAGCATGTAAAAGAAAAAAGAAAAAAAGAGACAGAAATGTTAGACATAGACTAAAATCTAAATAATAACCTTTATCATCAGTGGCAGCATTCATTATTTACATGGCAGAGCTGCAGAATGCAATGTGGGGTCAGGGGCCCACTATGTGGGTACTGGTCAAAAAGAAAAGCAGAACTCTGCCCTTTCGAAGGGCAATCCTAAGACAGGAATCTAGGGCACTGAGCTGTCACAGAAGGGAAGTGTATTTGGGGAAGGACACAAATGCTTTTACTCATTATATTTATATTCAACTCAAGTGCCTCAAGCCAGCTGCCTACAGGAATTTCACTTTCTCTTCATCCTGAAACTCCTCTCTCAACATGCTAACTACAATCATTAGTCAGACAAGGTTCTTGCTTTCATCTTCTCTGACAGAGATCAAAACGTAAAGGGATGAATGGAAGACTTTTACTGAGTTTTGCAGCTCTCATCATAGCACAGTGGCCACACTTGCACCCAACGTGATTGCGTAACTGCTATCTCTTGTGTAACAAAAAATCTGACTTCAGGAAATAGTAGCCATGTTTTCTACTTAGACATCTGATTGATAAGATGCAATAATTTCAAGACATGTAGAACTGAAGCAAAAATGTAAACTTTTTTTAGAATATTGACTGAATTTACAACATGGAGTTCAAAATATTTCACGATCCTTTTTTCACATGAGAAATTAGGATATGGTATGTCTCTAAGACAGATGTTGTAGTGCAAAGGAGATTTAAATTTATATAAAACACTTACTAATTTTAAGTTGATAGGAAGTATGTTGAAGTTGATATGCAATTAAAGAATAACAAACTCTCTATGCTGCAGGGACAGGGCAACAACAAAAATAACTAACTTTTCAGAACTGAGTAAGGAGTAGTAGGTTCAAGTCCAAACTGAAACTGTGGAAGGCAGAAAGGCTGCAGAACACAATTCTCTTCTACACTAGACTTGAAATATTTTGCTTTTGCATGGGAGGTAATAATTTGCATTATAAAGAAAAAAGAAGGATTTCTTTTTCCTGAGGAAAATGCAATAGTTCCTTTTAAAATATAGTAAAAGCAAAATACTTTAATTGTGTTTGTCTTCCTTTCACATTTCCTTAATACAGAACAGATTAACACATGATTTTGCCAAAGTTTCCAAGAGCAGTGTGTGTGGAGAGGAAGGCGATAAGGAATGAGCAGGAGGGTTACAAGAAGGACAGAGCAAGACTGATGTGTTGGCTTGTGCGGAGCGGAGAGGTACTACTGGCAGCTGTGTGAAACACTTGGTCCCATTAACTAAAGGATTGCAACTTTCAAAAGTCCGCTTAAGAACTATACAGCAAAGTTAAAAGAAGATTTTCCAACATAAACCAACTGTAATTTTAAAGACTTTATTGTATGAATTGTCAGCTTTGGTACCTGTGACGAGAATGTGAAATATTTGGGTTTTTGTTGAAAATGATGGGAATGATTCACCTTTTGCAACATTTCAAACCTTCCAGGAGAAGGCATTGAGCATCAGCTTCCCTAGTTCACTTAGCATTCAAAAGTATGTAATAGTTGCTAAACTCCATATTTTTCTGCATGCAGAAGACACACTATACATCTCAAATGAAAAGAACATAAGATGATGCTATGTGGTATAAATACCTTATTAGCATGGCCTTAGGACAGGCACATTATGCAAATCTAGTGACACCTAAATGAATCTTTCTTTTTGGTATTAAATACATAACTCAAAACCATATGTATATGTATTCCACATTACAATCTTCTAATCTGTATCCTTGCATTCATGTAAAGTGTCACGTACAAACATCTCTGGTACGTTTGACACAAGGATGTAATTTTTATAAGAACATGAGATCAGAAATATCAAAAGTGCATTCAACATACTCTATTCACAGAGATTTGTAACTTTTTCCTCTAATTTTCTGTACCTGTGAAATCTACAATCATTATCTGTATGCAATTCACACCTTGCATCCTTCTGTAAACTAGATCAAGATGCAGTCAACAACTGCTTACTTTAAAAAATGATAACAGAGATCAAAGCACTGTAATCTGGTCTTCAAGGAGCTCAGGATATTCATATGTGAAGAAAGATCATGCAATATCGTCTTCTTAAGCCTATGTAGAACAGCTGAAAAAAAATATTCTCCTTTCCTAGCTGGGCTATACACGTTCTCTGCATGTTTTCCATCTGCAGCCTGCAATCTCCTCATTGAGTTCGCCAGCATGCTTAAAAGTCACTTTTGTCAAAAGGCGCATACAAAACACACCTTCCCTTTAACAAGATGGAAAAAAACATTTTAGTTCATCTTTGAGTGGCCTATACATAAGTGAGAGTCAAGGGTATCTGTAGCCTTCCTGGAAAATATGTTCAACTGGAGAGGGTTCCAACATGTCAGGTTATTTATTTTAAATATCTCATGTGCCTGGAAAGCAGCTTCAGCAACCAGTGTAATATATATATTGCTGACAAAGCTAATTTACCCATATTACAATGAAAGGATGTCTAATGGGATACACCTTCACAGTAAAATATCCAAGCTGCCAATTTGTATCATTAAGCATAGTTCAACAAGCTCCGAGAGCAGCTATTGGGAATAGAAAATAATAAAATTATAATTCTTGCAGATTTAGCACATGCTGGCACTGCCATGGCACACGTACAACGGCAAGAGTGCCCAAACCTGGGAGCTGGCTTCTGCGCTCACCCTCGTGTTCGGGGAATGGATGCTGCACCAGAGCCAGCAGCGGCAGAAGAGCCACAGCCAGGAGGCAGCAAAGGCGGCTCAGCTGGGAGCCCGGCTAAGCCTGCGGGCTGCACAGTGGTGGGACACACCAGGGGTGGCAGGGGTACCTCAGGGACTATACACTGCAAGCAACCCTTCCACGCCACCCAGTACTGCTCAAATACAGTAAACCATGGCTGGTGGTTGGTTTTTTCCTTCTTTTTTTTCTTCCCCCTCCCTCTTTTTACAACTGCAAAAAGACAGTCTGTAACATGACCATTCTCTATGTCCCTCCCCTCGTTTCCTAGTTTGAGTGTCAAGCCTCTGCGTTTAAAAAACAAATGACATTCTGATCCCAGAAACAACAGCACAACTTGGGCTGCTCTGAGACTTCAGAAGCAAAATAGAAAAGAAAAAACAACAACAAGAATAACAAAAAACCTCTTAAGAGCCCGACTGTACTCACATTCTTCACTTCCTTTCCCCCCTCACTGCAGAAATTCAGCTGCACTCGCACATTATCAAACCCTAACTTTGAAACTTATTTTCCTTAATACAAATAAGGCTCCTACAGCAATGGCGTTTACCAAAGCGTTCAGCATACTGAACTGGGGACACAAGGCAAGGAAAGGCGCTAGAAGAAATGTCAGCAGTCATTAATCACACCCGTTGTTTGGCTCTTAATGTTTTTATCATTCTAATATGTTTACTCCACTAGCTACAGGAAAAAAGCAAGCCCAAACAACAAAATAGCACAAAAAATAAACAAACCCAAACCCCACATCTTTGCATCTGAAAAAAATGAGAAAAGGAGAGAAAACCACTGCTTCCAACCCTCAAGCCCTCATCAGAGCTGGCCCCTGCCAAAGGCTGCCTCTAAGGCCCACACAGACATTTTCAGAAGGCAGAAAGCGAATGTTGGCTCTCTTGGAGTCAAAGCTTTCTACTGCAGCTTGCCATTTCCAGCAGAGGAGTGACTGGACTCTCGTACAGGTAAAACAGGTCAGAAAGCTCCCCGCTGGAAATGCAGGGTCCAGACGAGTGCCCAGGGCTCCCAGGGCCGCTTCCCCCCTGCACCCAGCACATGCGGGCGGCAGGAAAAGGAGGGATACGGAGAAGTACGTGGAATGGCTATGACCATCACCAGGCTGCCGCTTGGTGACCAAGTATCAGTCCAGCGGTTACTCTCACTTGCACTGCTGTGGTGAAAATACGTGACTTTTGCAAGCTCCAGTTTTGGAGATGGGTTTGCCCCAGCTTGACAAGGGCAAGAAGCTCGCCCAGCAGGTCCCTGCGAGAGACAGGCAGGGCACCAGGAACTGCACGTCGGGGGAGCGAGGGGGTAAGCGAGGTGTGCTGGTGATCGAAGGCTGAACCAAACATAGAAGCGTAAAGTATTGACCCCTGACATGCCACAGTGAAACAAAGGACTGTTATATTGCTATACAGTTGTAAGATATAAATGATAAATTGCCTGCAGAGCACTTTCTTGAACACAGCAAGTGCAATGCCAAGTAATTCACCATCAAGCAATGCAGTTTCTTTAAGGACTCCGTTCAACAAAAATGTATATGAGAGCTATTAATGTGCCGAAGCGTGGGCGCTGCTCCACAAGATGGGGTCATTAACCAAATAACGCGACTGTATTTTATTTTTGTTATTGTCATTTCTTCTTTTTTTCTGGTATTGTTATGTGCTTAGGAACTAATATATTACTCAGACAGGAAGATTATTCACTTTTATATTTTATTTTATGACTATTTCTGTATTTTGTTGTTGATGTGGGAAAAATACTGTGCCTTATGGTCCTTGCACTATGTGAATTTGTTGCTAGTATTAAAGACACTTTAATTTATACTTTATGAATACATACACACCTGGGAATACTTGATAACAAGCACAAGAGAAGATAAATTCGTGCTCACTAATGGATTAATTTATTAGTGCTTCGCATAGAACATGCAGCCTTGTGTCTGGATTGTGGTTTGCTGGGGCTTTTTTCTTAGTCTTATTAACATGGAGATTTTTTCCCATTTAAAGACCAGTTTCACTATCCCAGGCACATTCTAAGCTACACTATGAATAGAAATATAAACTCAATATGTAAATCTCACTGATTTACAGAAGAAAAATCTTGGACATGATAATACTCATTGTTGACCACTACATTTATTTTAATCTGTTCTAAAGATAGGTTGACTTTGGCATGAAGGAGATAGCTTCAGGAAAGCAGTGCAACAGCAAGGTATTTTGCTCTGCAAATGAAATCTATCTGTTCCAATAAACTCATAAGATTTGTTAAATTGTCCTTGGTAGATTATGGTCTTGAACAGAAAATGCAATGTGATAAAATGCTGCAAGCTACTTTGGGACAGCTCAAGCACTCTGAACAGATTATCTGGCTGGAAAGAAGAGGCCAAAGTTTAACTCTTAAGTATTAGATCAATCAAACTTGGTCTGAAACGAAGAAAAATCCTTCCATTCAAAAGGCAGCAAGATTAGGATACTACCTAAACATACAAACTGCTTCTGTCTTATCCATTATGTTTTATTATGTTTGACAGCGCAGTTATCAGCCTATTTGTGTATTTAATGAACCATAACTGGTTATATATATATGTATGTGTGTGTGTGAAACTATATTGTTTTACATGTGAGCACATAGACTTATGGGACAAGGGACTTCTCTATTCAGTAGGAAGGGTACATTGCTACCTTTTTCTCTCTTACATCCACAGGAGGTTATCTGACTTCACAAACTGGCCAAATGCCCTCAGAGATTGGTTTGGTTTTTTTTCAGTATCAAAAAGAAAAAGCACCAGCATGTATTAATATATTTTACAAATATCAGTTATTAGAAAGCACAAAATTTGATTTTGTTTTTTGTTTTAGAGAGATTCTGGTGATTTATCCAAGTAATTTACACAAAAGTATTTGTCACAACATTTTGCGGGGGGGGGAAGAAGTGATTGGGACAGTTTGGGGCAGAGACATAAAAATCTTAATTTTTATTACTATAACTATAAACTCAGCAGAACAAATAAACTTGTCTTTAATTTCAAGTCTATGAATTGACTTAAACTATAAACTATAACTATAAACTCAGCAGAACAAATAAACTTGTCTTTAATTTCAAGTCTATGAATTGCCCATTGAAATTACTCCATTAAACTTACCAAATGCTTGAAGAACGTCTTTAAGAATTTTACCAGGTCCAGGCCAAAATGCTTAGTGTTAGGTGTTAGCCAAATGAAGCAACGCTTCATTTTTCTCTGAATAACCCATTGTTTTCATCAATGAGAGGAAAGAGCAGGTAAATGTTAGATGCTACTGCTATATGCAGATATATTTTTGCTGATTTACTTAACACTTACAAATCAACAGAACTGCTCAATACGTATAAGGACTTCAATTCATCCCAGAATATCAGCGTGTAAACAGTAAATCCACACAGAACGCTTTGTCTCCAGTTAGGTCACTTGAAGGCGCTTTCTTATTTTATTTGCTAAAAATGCAATGCTGTTTCCATGAAAATTAGTAACTACATCAAACAAAAATGAAGCTGCCCATATAGAGCCTCCTAGCTCATGGTGACAAGGTTATTTATGAAGTTTTGTCTAAATATATGTTGAAAATGATAAACCAAGGTGCTCACTTGGAGATCACACCCCCTACCCCACCCCCCCGCAAATAAGACTGCAGTAAATATTGCATATTCCACCATGGTTACTTGATTACTGATATTAGCATCAACTGTTATAACCAATGATTGAGATAGATATTCCTAGAAAAATCAAGATTTCTCCGATATGCTACAGTTTTGACAGATCTGTAAAATTTGGTATTAGCATTGTGATTGCAAAAAATGTAAATTTTCTTTTTTGTTCCTGTTCATTACTGAAGCCTATTATCTCCTGTAAAGTTCTTTTTTTTTTTTTTTCTTTTCTTTTCCTGGCTCCATACATCACATTTCTTTCATACTGCCATCTAAAAGTCCAACCTCATGTAGCAGGGTCTCTGACTGTGCTAAGAACTACACAAAGACAAAACACCAATGCGGCTATTTGACCTACTTTTACAATTATGAACTCTTTTCCTGGGTTTCTGCAGCAACTATGATGATGACTGCACTTGTCCCACAGTTGCAATTGCATAGTAGGTGATTATGGCACTGTCACAGCTGAGGAACCATCAGAAGAATTAGGCTATGGAGCAATATAGTCTTCTACCCTTATCTGTATCATTAATGCAACAGTTCTTGCAGAGCCAAGACTCACGCTGCATAAAATCCCAGCCGGTCGCATCTCTTATGATGGCTCCAGGATTGCACAGTGGCATCACGATGCCCCTGCAGATGGGCTCGTTGTTAACCTCAGGGATGCTGGCAACTGGTTTGAACGTATTTATCTAAGTTGAGCTTAGATGTTTTAAGTCATTAGGCACTTCCACTGAATTTCAGTAGCAATTGGCATGGTTAGTCATGCAGAGTCCTTTGAGAATGCCAACCTCCACACTGGAGAAACTCGACCTTTCCCAACTATGTTGTGACAAAGTCTCATAAAGCTAGATAGGAGAGGGGAGGAGAATTGTAATTTTTGTCAAAAAATAGCAAAAAGTACAAACCCTAAAGCATATTCAGTACTTTCAAAACATATGGTCTCGAAAGTTTTTGGAACCATGTATGAACTAGATTATTTATCTGGTCATAGGTGTGAAAGATTTCACTTGACTGCAGTGTTCGGTGGGAGAAAGAATCCTCTTCTGGTTAAATAAACGACACAAAACGTCTATTAAGGTGGAATAAGTCTACAAGTTTCTTAGAAATTACTGTAGGGATTTTTACACTATTATTTCCAAATGGGTATTTGATAATATGGGTCTGTAAAATACAACCAGCCTCACAGAAACATTAAAGGAATTGCTAATAGCTCCCTCATCTTATGAACATATGACATTTAATAAACATTTCTCACGCTAAATGTTACTTTATTCCTTCTACAGATCATTAAGTTGTCCTTCACTTGCCTACTATGGGAAAATGTTTCAGATGCAATTGTGTTTACTGCTCTCTAAAGGCACAGAAAATTTTGTAAGTTTCTGTCAATTTCTTAAAACCTAATTACTTTCTTCAACTTCAGGACAAGGAATGTACATCAATTTGTGTGTGGGGGAAAAAAAAAAAAAGGCTTTATTCCCTAATGCACCAAGTAATTTAGTTCTACTGCAGTCAAAAAACAAACTGACAGTAGCAGAGTACAGGTATTTACACCAAGATTTTTACAATATTGACTGTAAGTTTTAAGGGCTGTGAATTATACATCTCTATTCTAATGACAAGAAAGTTGCCATATTTATATCCATATTTCACTGCCTAGAGGACTGGTCTGAGTTTTGCACAAAAGGACTTGTGAGAATCAAAGATGTGGGATTCTCAGATCTTTTTGGAAAGATGCTGGTTTTCATCTGCCTTGTACACTTCTTTAGGCATCCAATTTTGAGAACAGGAGCCATACCTTATGTACACAGAAGGCACTCTAATATTGTTTCATTTTAAACAATGTAGAATGTAGCAAGAGAATTATTTGAACTTAGCCTGATTACTCTGCGCATGTGTCTCATACTTCGTGTAAGGAGCTGCCTTATGCAGCAGCATTATTGACCCTCATTTCCAGTAGTCCTGTGTTTCATACTCAGATGACAATAAGAGGGCATAAGCTTCAATCAAAATTTTCCCAAAGTTTGTGTCATTTGCTGCCTCATGGGCTTGCTGGTCTCCTGTGCAATAGGTACTCTTGTGTGTCAGGAGTCTCTCAATACACCTTCCTGAACCATCAAAACTTTATTTAAACACCAAGATGTCCAATGTTCTTCCAAAACTTACTGGGAGTCCTTTCCCTAGGAAACCAGGCATGAAAGTCCCTTTACACCTCAGATCCAGCTGCAGTTGAGCAATCCACATGTACGTGGTGCTCAAAATGGTTTTATTTAAAAGAGGTTGTTCTCACCTACATAGGTCTCCACTATTTAGTGAGGGAGAAGCATCCCTCCTCTTTGTTATTTCTTTCAATTCCACAGGGCCATATACTTGAAAGCTTTAAGAACTTACTGCAGTGAACTTTATCAGAAAACACAGCATTTGTCCAACATCTCTTATGATTCAATGGAGGAAAACCCAAATGCCAGTTCACACATTACTGTGCAATTCTTCCATGTCTACAAGAAGGTAATACGTATAGCACAGGAACGACTCCAAATCTAGGCACATCTCTCCTTTTTTTCCAATGCCAACACCCTCTCTATTCATTTATACAACTCAACTAATACTGTTTGTTTTTGTTGGTTTTTTTTTTTTTAATTCTGTCGCATGTCTGTTGGCTGTCATGGTGTGCAAACCATGAACATACATGACATTGCTTGCACTGCATTTATGCAGTAAGTAGTATTAAACGTCAGAGGGACAAAAGTTCAGGTGTAAGTGACTTGCTAGAGAAGCTAATAGGTTTTATTTTTGGTTTCTTTTTGTTACCTGGAAAACACCTACCAAAAAACTTTGCAGTTCCACCAAAATATTTGAGCAGTTACATTTTACTTAAGTGTCTGCATGTACTCACCAGCTTTAAGTTGATTATTTTACTACATAGTATTTTCAGATTCAAGGAAAGGCTCCTTGAAGGACCAGAACACTTCAGAACTCCAGTCTGAGTGCTCTCTCATATCACCTACCAGATGCCTTCCCCAAACCCTGCCTTGTGAGGTTGATATACTGTATGAACAGTCTTAATAGAAATATACTGGTAATTGTCAGCCTATTTATGGTATCAAACCACAAACAGCAGATGGGAACAGAAGACCTCCGGTTTTCTCTATGCTAAAATCCTTTCTTGACATCTGGGAATAATTTGTTCAAGCTCATCAATATTAAGCCAGGTATACTGGAGAAACACACTGATTTGGACAACAGTCCTGCAGTGTACAGGGCACCGTGTCTGGATTGCAGAATTTTTGAAGTGAGATGGTGAGATGAGTTATTTGTTGAGTTGTGAAAACTACACAGTTGAAGTATTTTATCAAGGCACCAAGGATATGTGTCTCTTGCCTGAAGAGGTAACAGTTCAAATGGTACCATTTCTATTGGATTGTGGGTGTTGCCACACGTGCGCTGACAACATCAGAGCAACTTGTGTCTACGAACCCACAGATAGTGCAGTAAATAAAACCCTATATCATGCAGTCAGATATAGTACATGCAAATGGAATCATGTCTTTTTTCCATGCCTAAACCGCCTTGTCTATGAAAAGTTATGAAGATATAGTCTGCTTGGAAGCCATTAGCTAATAATGTAAACAAACAAATAGCAGCAAAATGGATGGCAAAAAATTACTATCAGACCTTCCTCACAGAATCTGAGCATCTTGTGCAATTTTGGATACGTGACATGAGGTTATGACTGATATGTAGGTAGCAATCTGAAAAATTATTTAATTGCTTTTGTGTTTGAATACTGTATGTGTTCATATTCTTTACTACTATAGATACATTAAAACAACATTAACTACTATAAACAGATATAAAAGAGGTGGTTAAAAATGTTAATGTTTGTGATGGATAATATGACTCATCCATGAGATTTGAAGCAGACATAGGGCTACGATAAAAAGAATTATTAGCTGCTGTCAAAAGCAATAAAAAATTTGGAACAAAAGAATATTATGTGCACACAACCCAGAATCACCTACGGCAAGAGCAGCAAAATTAAAGCTGCTGTTTGGCCCTAATTGTATATGGCGATACACTGCAATTAATTGTTATGAATATAATGTGAGAATAGTGCCAAAGGGCCCCATATATAGAAATATTAGACTCATTGAATGTAATCACTCTGTCAGAGCCATTGAAATAAATGAATTACTTGCGCACGGATCACATGTAAACCAAAACCACCAGATTGGTACCTATATGCTGATACCTGCAGCACTGGCTGTTTGCATCCGGCCCTCAAGCCAACTCACAAATTACTGCAGCACCCCACAGAGAGCAGCATATTAAAAAAAAAAAAAAGTAGAAGGGAAGAGAATTTGTTCTGTGACCTTCATAAACATGAACCACTCTTTACAAGCTAGGCGAAGAGGTTTAGATGAACGTGGAGCTCATTTGTTAAAAGACTTCACAGAAAAAGGCAACAGAAAGACAGTAGGAAAGACTGGAAAAGCCACTATGGCCTGCCATCTGCGAGACACCTCAGTGACCCCTGTGCTTAGGATAATGAAAATAGTACTTCTTTTCTTTCTTCTTGTTTCTTCTCCATAATACAAACATTCAGAGGCCTCAAAGAATTTAATAGTTCCCAATAAATCTCAGAGAACATTCCCCCATCAAAGGCCTTTTGAATTACTCTTTTGTTCCACGATTAAAATACAACTTCATCTTACATACAATTAGATGTTAATAATAAGGAATTTCAATGTTTCCCTTATAACACCTTTATACTAGGGCATAAATTATTCTGACAGACAAAAACAGGGCAAAAGGAAGGTCTGTATTCTTTTCCAGTACAAATAAACTAGGTGTATCAGTAAGGAAATGAGGTCTGTAGGATGGCCTAGAAAATGGAAATAAAATAAATAAAATAACGTTATCACCTGCTTAGGGTTTGTTTTGTTTGTTTTAAATCAATAGGCCTTTGCTCAGAGCAAAGCTGTAAGATCAAGTCAAGACTTTTTACTTCTCTGTGGGCTATTCAACTTTCATGAATTACCAACATGGAAAGGGGAGTTCTCCCTCTCCATGCTTCGCTCCACCTCTGCACCTTCCTTCACAACCTGAGAAACTCACAAGCTATGCAAAGCTGGTTAGCCACCACAGCAGGCAACAAGCTGTACTAACCCAGCACAACTGCAATTCAAGTGGAGGGTAAATACTGTCATATACACACACTACAGAGGGTAGGTAAATACCTAGGTGGGATTAAAATGTATTAAGTGTTCCTGTACTGTCCAAAGCATTTATATCTCTAAAAAGTAAATGTAAAGCAAATATAGAAAACACCTGCTTTTTCTCTCATTATTGGTGAATTAGAGCCAGGAGTACAGAAATCACCTTCACATAAGATCTAAATGACATTTGAACCAAGGTCTGTACAACAGGAAAAGGAGTGAACACTACTACCGCTTCCACCAATATAGTCTTTGGATAATCTGCTACCCAGATAAAATGGGGCTTCCCCCCCTGAAACACACTAGTCTAAGAAACAAGATGTGTATATGGTCACAAAGTAAGAACTATTGCATCTCACATGTAAATTCCAATAAAATCTCTAGAAAACATTACAAGCAATTTCTAGCAGAAATACAGGATACCTTACTGAAAGGTCTTCTCTTTTTAGTAAGCCATAAAAACAAAGGTGTGTATGACCCAACAAGAAGAAAATGCTTTCAAATTACAAGAGAAATACATAACATATCAGCATTCCAGAAGGAAAGTAAACAATCCTACTACACATTTTTATTTTATTTTTGCTAAATGAAACTGCATCATGAATTCACTCATTTACGAATACAGTTGCATTAACCACAGGAAGGTGGGGAAAGCTCTGAGTTATCAAATGGACTTGCGTTTTATCTGCCAATGCAGCCTGCTAAAATGGAGGCGCAAATCGGCAGGTGACCTCTCAATTGACAAGACCGTAGTTACTGGGCTGGAAGACTACATGGAAAATTCCTTTTTTGCAGTAGCAATATTACAGAGCAAATAGTTATAAAATTGTCAGACACACTGTAAAATTTTTGTGTGTGTAAACTGTTCACAAAGCTTAATACAGTGAAGGGAAAAAGAGACAAAGACATATTTCTATTATGATTTCCAATATATTTATACTTTACTTGAGTGTCAGATTTTCAGGTACAGAACAAGATCAGTTAGGAAAATTAACCTGAAAGAAGCCAAAAAGGTGCCAAAGTCGAGCAGCATAATTTTCCAGTGCCTGCTCCAAACCCCACTGACGTAGAATTGCTGCTGACCTGAGATGAAAACTGATTTCACAGCAAACTTTGGGAAGCTGAGTCTGTTAAGCTGAATCTCATCAAAATTGAGTTTTGGGGTTTTTAAAATTTATTTTATTTTACCTGAGAAGTCCAGTTATCACCTCTTTTTCCTCCAGCTACACATCTATTTTACTGTCATGCTGGTAGCAGTATTGAGAAGAAACTTTTAAAGGGACTATAATCGCTGAGAAAGACAAGTCCCCCTTACAAAGGCATGAAGATGCCAGACAGCAGTGAAAATGACAGCCTAAGGTTTGTATTCAGTGAGTAGATCCCACCCACATCACTCTACGGTTGTCCATTGCAAACTGTAGTCCTCTCCTTTTTTCATCAGCTGTGCACTACATATAACTAACTTTCAAGAATATCCTAAGCTGAAAAAGCAGCTGTCTCTCATTTGCCAAATGCACCTGCCAGTGAGAATTAGCAATTTTCATTCCCTAAATAAAAGACTAAAGAGAGGCTAACATGTTAAAAACATATTTAGGCACCTAAATACCTTTGTAAAATAAATAATAATAATAAAAAAAACCCTTTACCTTTGTAAAACAAAGCTGAAGTCACTTTCAAAATGCAAACCAGTCATCTTAGGCGCATACTTCTTAAGCTCTCCTGAAAATTTTATTTCTTTGGGGTAACATCTACATTGTAGGAGAGACAAGTGACTCCTGCACCTAGGCTTACGTTCGCACATTCAACTAGTCAGCAGGAGGTATACCTGCATGCAGCAATTGCAGCATGGAAAAGAAAACACGCATGAATTATCATGGTCTAGGAACACCTTGTGGTCTTGCAGCTGGTTCTTCCATGACATTGCTATTATTGCTCATGCTAGGTATGAGGTTATCTTGGAGACACCTAGATTTGCGATGATATATCCATTTTGCTGAGACGACTACTCTTAATTTTGCCAAACAGTTGCATTGGCAGAAAGCTAGCAGGGCACCAAAAACTGCAGTCTGCATACTCAAATGTGGAAAATTTCTACGAAGTTTCCAGCAACCATGGCAGCAAAAAGGCAGTGAATCTGAGTCACCTGTACCATCATACTGTTATGTGGACCAGCTGAGGTCTTAAACATCTCTTAGGCTCCAAGATGCAGAACCCATTTTCTCTACTTGTAAGAATTTTCTTTTGATTTTCAGTATAAATTCATAATACACCAATTTAAACCCATTCATTCCTGTGCCAACATATCTTTCATCTTCAATCATTCTTATCTTTCCTTTATATTTATCCACTTGATGTATTTATAGACCCAATGATGTCTCTCTGACATATTTCCAGGCCATGATTCTATACAGCTGTAGTTTCCAGACATTGGAACATCTATCAACTACTGTACTGGATCAGCAATATATTCACTTAAACAATGGTGTTCAAATACTTTTTTAAAAAGTGATCACTGGCCCTACCATCACTTCCTACAGTCCTATAAAACATAGCATGTGAAAAGAGCAAACAAACATACCGTGTACCTATTGGTACTGCCAGAATCACCAGAAATAAAACAATAACAATGCATAGAGCAAGAATAAAAAAGGTAACAAGCTTTGAATAGCACCTTTGAGTCAGACTCTTTAAGGAAAAGGAGAATACAAGATCTGCCACTGAAAGTGCAATTTCACCCCAACAAGTACATTAAGGACTGTGCTGACTGACATGGCTGCTTGCTCCACTACCGGTCCAGCTGTGAGAAAACTACCATAATGAATCTGGAGATTTTCCTTAAATCTCTTCTGCCTAGGAAAGACACTTCTGTCCCACTAACTGGATTTTTTCTAGAATTATTAAATGGAGAGAACATTTTTAATAAAGAAAACTCATTCCCATCATGTTTGTATGACATCTTCCGGATAAAATAAATCAAAACAGTTCAAAAAGATCTAACTCTTTTTCCATAACCAAGTTCTACACCAAGGAACAAATTTCAGAATAGAAAACTTTTGGTTTTAGAATGAAATACAAAATTCAAGAGAGAGATCTTATGATTGCATTTCTAAAAAACAACTTTTACAAAATCATGTTGTGATAATAACAGATTATGCACATATATAGCCATACAAGAAATGCAGCCATATGGTGGGCTTTCCTGTGTCTTTTGTGTGGATGCTAAACACTGCTGCACAAGACCATCATGACATAAACACTTTTTTCTTTATTTCTTCTATTTATTATTTTTGGTAAATGCTGTTTAGACTGTTTGGACAACTCAGAATAGTAATTTTGATGTCTTGTTGACTTCTCTTCCCTCTGCAGTATGCCATTTAAGCAAGTTCAAATACATGCAGAGTAATTACATATAAGTTGTTAAATGCTTGCCTACCAACTGCCACAGTACCTGGAGAAGAAATGCTCGTTGAAGAATTAACACAAGGTGAGGTCTGCAGCATGAATCTTATTTCTGGAAGGTATTGTCAATCAGTGGTAGAGTCATACGATAAAAAGTAATGTAAGTGGCTGGAGACAGACAGATATGCCAAATGCCATAAAAAAGGCACACAGCCCTAGTCTGCCTGGGTTGAAGTCAGTGTCACTGTGATGGAGTCTCATTAGCTGCTCTGCAATTGCACATTTTCATTTTCTTACAGTCCATTAGGCTGACTAACAGAATTAAACACACTCCAGGGCAAAATAACCAAGTAAAACAAAACACTTAATACTGTTTATAAACTTTTTCTCAAGAAAATGCAATTTTGAGGGTAAACGTTTCTCTCTTGAGCAAACTAGAGACCATTCCAACCAGTTCTCCCCTTTGGATGACCACAGAACTGGGATGGGGGAAAGCGGAGGTATTTTGTTTCGATGAAACACATTCACCAAAAATACATCGCATCTAACTGGACATTACTAAATGATATCTCCTCCATAACAAGGGAAAATTAATCATAACAATAATACTACAAATCAAACTCTATTGTAATGAATAGGATGAATTAGATTAATTATCATATATCTCACCTAAGTTAATATTACAATTATGTATCCTATTTACCACCTTTCATTGGTTGTGCTAATCTCTGCGTTCTCTGCCTATGGCCATTAAATGCAAACTACATTAGGTCAAAGAATCATTCACAGCGAATTATAGAGAATGAATCACAACTTTTTATCCTTATCTTTTAAGTATTCAAGAGGATCAGAGCATAGGTCAGATACTGAATGACATAAATAAGACCTATTAATTTGCTTGAACTGCTGCAGACAGGGATAGCTTACATTTGGATTTGACCTTCCGAATGTTTTACCAGTAAATGTACGTTTTGTCAAGTCACTAGTACCAATGACATTTTTCTTATATTTTTTCAAAAACAGTGTTTATAAACAAATTAATGGGTATGCAGGATGTACCAACAAGTGTCAGGACGTTTCATCCACTTTGATGGGTATTTCTAGGCTTTAAAGATGACAGAGCATACCATCACTGAGGGATGGAGCACTGGCTAAAGGTGTTACCAGAGCAGCTCTGAAGGACAGGGGTCCCCAGTCCCATGGCACAGTCCCCTTGCAGCACAGTGTCCATTACATGCGTGATAAACCAGTTTCAAAGAATTCAAACTCCAAACCATTTACTGTTGTCCCCTTTGTAACAAATTTCTCTGACACAACTAATATATTTGATTCAATTTGTCAATTGAAACAAATTTGAAGTTCAAATTTGTTCAATTACGATTTGTCTATTGTAACCTGAGATGATCATGGCATTTTTCGCAGGCCACTCAATGTTTTGAAGTGCATGTGGTCTGGCCAGGATATTTATACCACTTCTCAAAGATTATAAAACCAGACTGATGAAAGATAGAGAGGCCAGCATGCACTGTTCTTAAATTAGCCAACGGACAATAAAATGCAATCATTTTAATTCCAAATTGTTCCAGTGCTTTGTAATGCATTCAGATAGGAAATTCAGGATCGAGGATGAGATTGTTCAGGCTCTGTTCCCCCTCAGTGCTCCTTCCCCTCCACCTTCTCTTGTTTATTTGCATATAAAAACCCCGCACTGGAATGTGTTCTTTTACATTTACTAGTGAGAGAAATGTGGCAGTGGTATTTTAAGTGTCTGCAAAAGTTTCAGTGTCAGGATGCTCTTCCACAAAACCAATCCTTTGTATAAATCAAAGTGGAACAGCAAACGTGCTAAACACAAAAAAGGACACCATACCTTGTGCCTTGTCTTGTCAGACACTGTCCCACTCTTACTTTGAATGCTAAGAAAGGAAAACCAGAAGGCACTCAGCAGTGAGCAGCATAATGTGCCAGTACAAGCAGATTAAGTTCATGCCATTTGTACATCCTTCACTTTCAGGTAGTGTTTAGTGTAACTGAAAAAGATGCTTTTGCAGTTGTGATGGAAAGGTAAAATCTTTGCACTATTTTCAGATCACAGTTTACTGTTAAATTGTATATTTTAGTGCATTTTCATCTTAGAAAAAGAGGCTGACTGCTTAACTTTTTTGTCAAGCTATGCCATGAAGAAATATAATTTGCTTTTTAATAGAACCGTCAAGGACCCATTCTCTCCAGTTTAGTATATGGATTTGTATACCCCATACAAAAATGTTACGAGTTTAATTGGAACAGACAGCATGATAGCATAATTTTATTCAACTGTTTACAATTACTACAATGGCAGCCTCCACAGAGCTCCCGGTGATTTTTCAAGAGCATTTGCAAGCATGAAGTATGTGTTAGAAAAAAAAAAAATAGTAATTTGCTACAGCTGTGCAAAGTGGATTAAGAAAATCTATCAGCAGTGACACAGATATTTAGAAATGGGAGACAATGAGCACAACTGTAAGAGTTGCTGACGTTAATAGCTTTTTTAATGGTTAGATTAAGTAAAGTATTCTATTTTAGCCTCAGATATACAGTACATAAGAAAAAGGCAGACTTACAGCTTAGGAAAGTATTCTGGTTATTCTTCACTTATGGAGAGAGTGAGATCAACTAGACAGAACCAAATACCTCTGGTCCTCCAAACCAGAGGAAAGCACACACTGTTTGCAAAATTTTGGCAAATTATGTGAGAGAGAAGCAGTAAGACAATAGCAGAGGAGAAGTATAAAAGGCAGAAAAACAGAGTATAGGCCTGGGAAAACGTGGTGGGAAAGGCACTTCTCTGGCAGCTTTAGTGCTGGAGCTGTGATCAACTGTCTTTTATGTGTCCTGTTCAGACAAGAGAATTTGCTTGTTCTTCTGTAAGCATAACTGCATAGAATATATCTGGGTATTACCAGCTTGTCTTCCTAACTGCTAATTTCACAGAATCTTCAGTTCTGGCTAAGCCCTCGGGTCAAAACTAATGTTGTTGTTATATGCAACAGACACAGAGCCTCTATTTTATCAGATAATGCAGAATGGAGACTTACATGGAAGACTAGAAAAACAAGCAAATTTATTTTCTAAAGGGCATGTTGAAAACAGATACTAAAAGGAGCTTTGTGAGCATAAGAGAACAGAACACTTTGCTTAATTAGCCAATAATGAAAAAAGCTCATTAGGGAAGTTTAACACACTAACAGAGAAGTTTATAAAGACAGCAACCCAGTTCTTTTCCTGAGGTGATTTTATGGTGATGCTTTAAGTTCTTCAGATTCATTATGCTATAGATTTATTCTTTGTTTACTTTTGAAGATATTCTCAAGACCCAAAAGATCCTTCTTGACCTTGAACTTTGTGGTTTTGTTGTTAGATTTGTCATCCACTCAAACCAGATCAGAATAATGCAATAAGGACAGACAGGGAAGAAAAACTGGGCTGTGATCAATACACATAAATTATGTTGAAAAAAGGGGCCCATGAGAGTTACTGGGTTCGAAGATGGACAAAATTGCTTTTCTTCTGTAGGGAGAGGGGCAGGAAGAGCAGTAGTTATGCAAGCAGGCAGATTAATTGGCTTTTACTGAGCTCCATGCTGTTGCAACTAAACTGCTTCCACAACCTGACCTAATTCATTCAGAATTTGCTTGGGTATTTCCTCATTCAACTGCAGGACAAGCACAGTATGCATTGCACTGCAGAAATTATCTCGGAAAGTTGCACAGCCCCATCCCAAATAAATTTCTTATGAGCAAATTAAAACTTCATAAAACATCATTGCAGCACAAAATCAATCAGTCAAATCAGAAAAAGCTAGATTAAAACTCATATACTGTAGTCAGAACACTAGGATAGTAATTTAAATGTACTGTCAATGGCAATTAGCAAGAAGCTAATAAGCATCTAAGCTACAGGACACTGCATATCCAAGTGCTTTGCAGCATTAGTGGCCATTATGTTTATATACTGACAGGCCTCATTTTCTCCACTGTACTCATCAGGCTGATTTCTTAGTCTCCTAATTTTCCTTATATGCATAAGTTAGAAAGGCTTGGGAGTTGTTTTGCCATACGCAAGGTAGCAAGTTTCTTTTACAGATTGCCTGCTCTCTGAAGACGGCCAAAAAGAAGCTGCTCCTATTTCCTTGTATCACAATGGGTTTAGTAGCAAAGAAGGCTCATGAAGGCAGAATTTCTAGACAGGGGAAACACACTGCTTCCATTCCCCTTGTGCCACCTGAGTAATACGAAAGCAATGTTATGAAGTGGAAAAATACCACATTTGATTTCTAGATCAAGCTTCTGCATCTGTGCAGGACATTAGCAAAGACAGCTGAACACTGACCCAAGAGTTAAAATATACATATCTATATAAAAAAGGTCACCAGGTCTTTGGTTCTACTGAAGGTGCCTCTGAAAACCTCAGATCCAAGAGTCACAATCTCAGCTTTTTGTTGTTTTTTTGGGGGGAGGGGGGGAGGGGGTGTGTTTGTTTTTTGTTTTGTTTTTGTTATATACAAATGGAAGAGAAAAATGGAAGTTGTGTCCTCACAAAAGATAGACAACAACTCAAGAAACAAGCAGAGAAATAAAGAAAATTCAAGTGTATTAGGTTTTCAAATATTACTTTTAAGCAGATGCTACAGTTTTTAGTTGGTTCATATATTGCAAAGGTAAGTTATGAAAGACTAAGAATAACTTTGAGAAAATAACTGGCTTGATTAACTAAAAGAGAGAAAAGGGCTTCTGCTTGGAGTCAGGGCATTAAGTAATGAATGTCTATGTACAGTACACAAAATTAAATTTATTTTTCAAAAGGTTAGGTTTAAAAACAGAAAAAGCCTACGCTCAACGTGCTTATCACTGAAAACAGAAGGGTTTAGAAGCTCCCACTGCAGGACAGACACAT
Source organism: Phaethon lepturus (assembly GCF_000687285.1). Lineage (NCBI taxonomy): Eukaryota > Metazoa > Chordata > Aves > Phaethontiformes > Phaethontidae > Phaethon > Phaethon lepturus. The sequence goes on along the minus strand of NW_010559607.1, from coordinate 42,576 downwards.
CTTTAAAATGTTGCTACACTGTAGAACTTCAGCAGGCACAGTGCAACCGCGCATCACCAACTGGCCTGACCTATATTACCACTAAACCTAAGAACTCACCATTTTAAAACTGCAAAGAAGGTAAGTTATGACCATGCCAAGTGGCAGCCCTGTATCTGTCTGTTCAAATGCAGATCTCCCTGGGAAGAATTATAATCAGACAAGTCACATTATGTTACTTTGTAACACAAAACCCACCCAAACAAAAAGGTACACAGCCTTTTGTTTCTCAGCTCATGTTCTTCTCACCCTTGTCTCCTCCCTTTTCTGCACTGGTGGTCCTGTATTTCTTTTTGTCTTTAATGTGATGAGTCAGTGCTGAGAGTATCTCTGGCTTTCAACCAGCTTCAGTGTTGATAAAGGCTGCTGTTTTTGAAAACTAACAACAATGGTTATTAGTCAACATAACACATGACAATTTCCACATCTCTAAATAGAGAGGTTTGTACACCAAATACCTGGTACCTTCCGTAAGACTACTGAAAACCTGTCGCTCTACATACCTAGTGGCACTCTTTAGAAAGGGTTGTTGAGTTCTGGACTCAGTCACATTTGCAAGAGTTGCACTCAAGAACAGTCACAACGCACACATGAAATTTAAGGACAGATTCTAGGGAAATTTTGTATAGTTTTTGGGATTAGCTGGTTGTCCATAACACTAACAGTCCCTCTCCTTGTGACAACCAGATGCTAGAAAGGTAATCAGATACAGATAGTTGCCTTCTCACCTAATAGTTACCCTCCTATCCATTACCAGTTATCCAGTCCAATGTCTGTTCTCAAATGTCCTACCCGCTACCAAGCAAACCAAACCAAGGCATGCAATACAAATACCATTTGGGACACAAAAGAAAAACTCCCAAGCCCTAAAATCGCATACAAAAATTTTAATTGATCCATTTTAACCACCAAATTACTCCCAGGTGTTTCAAAGGCATTAAGGAGTTAATTTTCACAGAGTCTAAGCATAATTGCAAAAAGTGACTTAAGATATATAAAAGCCTAAACATTATTAAATAACCACAGGTCCTGAAATTTTTCTAATGGTTGCGTACTTTCTGCCTTTATTTTTTCCTCTTGTGTAAGAGATTTTACATTCTTACACAGCAGATGCATTGTTTTACATTCAAATAGTGGTGCAGCTGCTAGTACCCAAGGCTTGAGAGATTTACGGATAACAGGAGTGCACAATAAACAAGTACATTTGGATGCATACCAAACAGAAGCTGCATCAGTCAATCAACCAAACTGCTGGACAACTGATTCAAGTTTACAGATAAATGTAAAACAAAATAAAATCCTCCAGTCAGCCACGCTGCTTCTTCAGAAAAATGTTATGCATTTCATAGTCCTGCACTGACATGGATAATGTACTACTTTCCTCTTTGAACAAACTATACTATAGAAATTTGTTTTCTAAGCCCATGAATGTGTTAAAGCAGAAAAGAATAGTCATTCTTCTGCATTGCTTTCAATAAAAAAATAGCAGCTATATAAATCAGTTTGTGTAACAAGAAGAGAAAGTATGTGACAATGTCAGGATCTCAGCACATCCCACTTTGAACACAAAGCAACCGCACTTCATTGACACAATAATTGTTGTACTGGGTGCACACTGCTTCTTTCCCAGTCACTTCACTTATTCTGATATCTAATGTTTGCATTTTTTTCTGGTGTATTCCGCTATTCCACATTCTGTACAAATGAAAACAATAAAAATTTCTGTGTATGCCTTTTTCGTGAACAAGACAGACCAAAATAAAGAACCACAGCAGTCCCAATCCAAACATGACAACTTTATGCAATTCTTTTCAGTCTTTATCAATCAAAACCACTGAAATAAAAATAATGGTATAGAGAAGAGCACTGAATTGAATTCTCAATTGTAAACCTGTACCAAAAGTCAACAGTGTCTGAACACAGTTCTCATTAACAACTCTGGGGGAAAATGGCATTTTGGGTTTAACATGCACCAGGGACAAGCAGAAATAAATCGGGGCACCCTATGGTAAAAACCTAGGGAGTAACGTTCCTACTGCATTGATCAAACCAGCTGAGTCTATTCTGATTTTCCTTTCTCTTCTAGCTTTTTACAACCAGCAATTTAAGACGCTCAGAAATCTTTCAGAACATCTCAAAGTCCCTCTTTGGCAACCTGCCTGACCCCAGAGCCAGATCCTAACCATGAGCCCAAAGGCAGCATTAGCACTCAGGTTTGTTCATGTCCGTCACCTTGAGAACGACTTTCCATCTGCTCCTCCTGGCCTTCTACCGCTCCATTGTCTTACACAATTAAACCCCCATAAAACTGATCTTAAAATGTAGTATTTTTCTTGCATTCCCCCGATTTGGTTTTGCCTTTTTTTGAGCCAACCACCTACTAAAATATTTATCTACTCCTACCACATATATTATAATCTGCTGTTAAGGGATTTTGCATAAAGAATAAAAAGGGATGTGCTTAGGCAGTAATCACAAATTCCTTCTCTCATCTTGGTTTTTTCCAAACTCCTTCCACTTGAAGAATCTCTTAGCTAATGTTTGGCACACGGCTACATTTACTGCTTTTAAAATTTTACTATCACTCTTGGCAACATTATTTCTTTTGCTGCTGCTCTTTCTTCAGCTCAGACCAAGACCATCTGCCATCCTGCTCAGCAAACTACTGTCAGCTTTAATATCTGTAGGCACTGAAGGATAGTGTGGGTTACTGATAGGAAGGTGTGGGTTACTTTCATATTTTTCTTCCTAAATTTTGGGTTAAGGAGAGCACTGTATTGTAATGAGAAAGTGACTACAAAGAAAAAGCAAAAGCCCACAGCAGATAGGACAGAAGCACGTACCATAAATATTCAACATGCACTTCCTACCCCTTACTATAAGCTTATTCAAATTCTCTTTTGGCAACCAACTTTAAATGGTTTTCAGCACACCTAGATGTTAAGCAAAGGGTTCCAAGTTATATATTTTATATTTCCTCCCCTAAAGCTGATCCATTTTTGTTAAGCAGCAAAACATACAAATTGTTCCAGTGAAAAATGTAGAGATGATATTCAGATTAAACAAACTAGGGAATCCTTAGAGTAATTCTAATGGATCAATTCTAAGGGTTGCAGCTCTAACAGGCAACTTGGCAGCTGATGAAAGACAGCATTGTCAAAAGTAATGCACATTGTAAGGATGAGCTGTACTTACTAAAAACTTTGTTTTATGTCAGCACATACATACTAGGTAGTAGGACAAACATTTATATATGAAAGACCAAGATGAGAAAAAACTTTAGAGCCCAGTTGTTCCAAACCACTTGACCTAGAGTCAGGACTGGAAGGCAGGGAAGATCAATCCTCTTTTTATACCTGTTGACCACTCTAAACTTGAGTAATTCTCATTTTAAGACTTAAATAAGTCTCATTCTCATTTTAGTAAATATCATTCTCACTTTAAGTAATTTTCATTTTCAGGACAAACACAGCTGGGAAGTTAAAATATACAGCAGAATTTCCAGGTCTTAATCTGGGCAAGCAAAGGCTTGTTTGGAATTCATTTCAGCAAGTCGCTCCACTTGGGCAAAAACTGATTCCACAGTACACTTCAAAAAAACCCAAACAACAAAACATCACCACTAACTGGATTTTATTTTTAATTTTCTTTTTCTTTTTTTTTTTTTTTTTAAATCTCACCTACATTGTCCATCATGACAGTCCTGTGCAGGGTAGTGTAGAAAGATCTGGATATTATGTGCAACACAAGAATAAGAGAGGTTAACTATTAACACCCTGACAAGTTTTGGAAAAAGCCTTTAATTTCACAAGTACTGAGCAGCATCAGCCCAAGGAACCAGGTTGCTGATGTTGCATTATTCCATTCACAGTGAGATATACCTAAAGTATCCTAAATTAAAATTTAAGCTAGGTCTACTTCAGCCTACTCCAAAGCTAAACATAAAATATATAATATAATATATATATACACACACACACACTTTTTTTTTTCCCCTCTTTTCTTCCTTAGTTTCCTCTTATTGTAACTTTGGGGGGGGGTGGAGAAAAAAGAAACATATTTTCATCTTTATATGTGCTGAATTCTGAGAGTCAGCTTCACAATGCTGCCAACTCACTGAGTTCAGCTAAGCATCTCTGGATTTGAGACGTTTGGCTGACCCAGCTGGGTCAACATCCCTGCTTTTAGTGCAGATCTGCCATAGCAGATACTGAATAATTTCCCTCTATTAAGAAGCAGCCAGACACAGAGCAGCTATGACTTTGAGTCTTCCTCAGATTGTCTTATTGAAGCTTCTTAACTAGTCAGAAGAGCCAATATCCTCTACATATCACCTTATAACATTTAAATTTGGCTTTTGCCTAATTTGCCATATTCTAATTAGACTCTGGTGGAGTACAATCTCCCCCATTAACTAAATAGGGAACTTAAGGTTATATTAATTCAGATGTCTGCAGGGTGGTGTGAAAAACCATGGAGAACCTATGCTACTTTCACAACATCTTCTGGTACAAGGTTTCTGACTGATGCAGGGTGGAGGAAAGAAGTCCTGGAGGGAGAAATGGGTTATTTTGAATGTACCTTCAAAGGCACAGAGAGCTCATAAAACAAGAACCAACTGAAATGGGTCACAATCTCCCCAAGCACATGCATCTCTATATTTAGCAACAACTATTATAGTTGTTGACACCTTAAGGAAGTGTCTTTATCACTACCCCATCTGGACCCAGCTTGTTATCTTTCTACTTGCAAACCCATGTAGTACCATTGTCCCTCAGTCACAGAAGTGGCAGCTTTAAAAAACTGTGACTATGCCATACTATTTTTCAAGTAAAGAGCAGGAAAAGAGTTTTCTACAAAACCAAATTGGACAGCAAATATTGGCTTATACATAACCAAGTCTAAATTCTGAAAAATCTCATGCTTGAATGACACACTGTGACATACATTGTCAGCTAATGGTTTGCTTTTTCTCACGTGACATTTTCTTTTGTCTTTGAGGAACAAATTCTGAAAATAAATGTACAGGTTATAACTCTATTACTGTATGAAAGCCCTGCTATGCTCAACTCAAGATGAATTCAAATTAGAATTACTGATGACTGCAAAGTCAACAGCTATAAGAAAATAAAAATTCATGAGATTGATACTAGGTTTGATCCATCAATTTCCCTTAGTTTCCCTCAGTGGAAACATGTACCATGTCAAAAAATGATGGTCTTCCAGAAAATATTTGCCTTTGTCCATTTACCAGCTTGCTGCCTGACACATCATCCCTGTTATCCATTTAATAGATGGTCATTTCATGGTTTAGTTTGAACAGAGAATCAACTGAACAACCAGGGTCTAACAGAACACCTCAGAAGAGCTGACATGGTTTGTAGCATGAAGTTTCAGCACATGCGCTTGGCCACATGCAAAAGTCCATTTTTCACTACTACATCCAGACTGTAAAGTATATTGCAAATAGGCAACGATAGACTTTATCTTATATTAGCCTTACCCTTTTTTGGTGGTTCTCTGACAACCAGAATCACCTTACACTTTTGATACATATTAAGGAACAGGTTTTAATTTTAAAAACTAAGCCTCAGCCTCTCTTTGCATGCAGGGATTTACATTCTTCCATTTAAAGTAACTGCTACTCTCTTGGATGTTCCTACTTGATAAGCTTAAATCTATCCTACTTCAGACAAACAAGATTGCACTAATCTGCTAAAGCAGGTTGATGATGTGCAGATTGTGACAGCAGCAGGCACACAGAAAGTAAAAACGTGGTCCAAAAACCTACTACTATCATGTAAAGAGCCACAGGGGCAAAGAGTCATCTCGCAGAGCCCATTCAGCCAGCTGTCCTTGCTCCACGTAGTACCTGACTCAGAGTAGCTTCAGTTCCTGCCATCACGAAGGTATAAGGACTTTGTTATTTACCAAACAACTTACTGAGTGTAGCCACATTACAAAGTCATGGTGGGAGACTTGCCTCAATGCAGCTGCAGGGTACCGACTTTCTTTTATCACACAAGCAGGCAGTTATCACAGAACAGCTAATTGCACTGTAAATCTACATCATAACTTACAGTAACTGGTTACATAGACAAAACCTCAATAAAAAACTAATTTACCCTGCCATCTGTTTTTAAATGTTGCAGCAAAATCGATAACAATATTATAGAACTGGACATGATCTTTGATCTGTCATATGCAAAATTCTAGGTTATTCTAATAGCCTGTTCTAGCTTCCAAAAGAAATTATGAATTTATATTGACTGGCTTTGCCTTAAAGACATAAATAGCCTAATATTCCCATTTTCCAGTGGATTAAGACATTCACTACTATCATAAAAGATTGAATAAACGTATCTAATTTATTTCTTTAGTCACCATGTTTCCAATGCCTAGAAAATGAATAACTTTCTGAGAATCGTAGTACTGCATTGGTAAGTAGCATTTTTACTTGGAGTTGTTCAGACTTCTACACATATGGCTTAACCAAGTTTCATAACTTTCTTCTGAAACAAGTCATCTTTTCTCTAAAAGTGTAAAGATAACATTTTAAGGCTTTTAAAGCATTTAAGTCTTTGAGTATTTACTCAATGCTGAACAAAACTTAACCAAAAGTGTTGCTTAAAAATTGGAGACTGATAAAAACAGCAGATTAATATGACATTAATATGAGACTGAAACTTTCAAAGACAACTAAACCAGACTGGAATACTTAAAGCCTTTACAGTAACAAAATTGCTTTTTGTTTTTATATATTGATATATATATACACACATATTTTTACTTACAACTGTTAATCTCCACAGACTAACAAGCTCCTTCAAAATTACACTGTCCTCCCATCAGTGTATTGAATTGTCTCGTCAGCCACAGAGCCATTCAGGGGAAGCTCCTCCAACAGCAGGAGCCACGTTAGAGCTGCTCAGCTTCATAGAAAAAGTCTTTTCAGAAGGACTCTTTAAATCCAGAGAACTAAAATGTGGCAGATCATCTCACTATCAAGAGAAATTAAAATTTGTGAGGTAAACCACTGATTAATGCAAATAACTCAGTTGGATGCTTCAAAAGTGCTTAGTATCTTTTATATGAGTAGTTCTCCTGAACAAAAATATAAATCAGTATAGTTTTTTTACAGGATCAAGACCTAAGTCAGTATCATGTATGTCATAAACTCCAGCACCTTCAATAATACCAATGAGCACGAAGGCAAAATTTTGTCTTGTGCTCTCTCTAGGGTAGAGCAATACTGTAAAACTATATGTTTTAATGTACCAGAGATTTCAAGTCTACCAATGCATCACTAGAGCTAGCTGGGAAATAACAGAAAAAGCTTGGTTATTCTCTTCCAGAAGAGAAACAAGACAAGACACTGACCCAACTCTATTTTCTGTGGTGTAATTCATTCAGGTAAAGCAGAACAAGGACTTGAACCTGTGTTTCACCTGTTATGGACAAATACTCTGTTCTCTGCTAATCTGGGGCCTCTCTTCCTATATCAGATCAGAACTGTTTTCTTCTGAACCTGAAAAAGCTTTTCCAATAAAAGTACTGTCAAGGCACACAAAAAGCTTCAGTGCTGAAAATGCAACCTTTTTCCATGAAAAAGTCAATTTTATTAAAAAAACCCCAAGAAGCCAGGTTAAATTTAGTTGCTGCCTTTCACAAACAGCCCACACAGTGGGTATTTTCTCCTGGTAGGCATCAGGTATTAACCTCTTCTGTATCTTCAGAGATTGGAGCCAACTCCTTTGGAAACAAAATGGAGTGTGGACATCTGTTCACTGTAAACATGTGAAGAACATTTTGGACACTAAATTAAACTGCAAATTATGTTTTTTATTCCATTACATGGTAAAAGTTATATATAAGGAAGAAAGGGAAGCCTAAATGAGACAGACCAGATAGCACATGAAAAGCAATTTGTGATCTAGGCATTCATCTGGAAGATGGAAAATGGGTCAAAGCAGAGGAAGGAGTCAAACTTTGGTTTCAGAGAAGGAGTGAAGGTCCCATGCAGTGGCAATGTGGGAAGAAATCACAGCAAAAGCATGTGGCAAATATTAAGTGGCAGCAGAGATTAGCAGAGAGTGAAGAGTCACTAGCAGAAATGTAATTCAGATGCTGAAAGGGAAAAGTCCCCCAAATGGGGAAGGAAATAAAGTAGATCTGTCGGAATAGAAGGTAAGAGAGAGGAAAAAAAAAAAAGCAGCAGCTAAGAAGAGTAGGAAATTAAGGCAAGTGGGCCAAGAAAGAGAAAACTGATATCTCAAACAGCAGAATATGTAGTACACTCAAATCTCCTCCTTTTGATGATGATAATCCAGCTGAGATGCTAAAATGGTTGGGGAAGATGGAAACAAGATCAAAGAGCAGAACTATTTTTACCCATTTGCAAAAATCAAATGGGTAACGACAGGCAGAGGTTGGCTATTATATTCAATCATTCAGTGGTTCAGTACTGTTCTTCATACGACCATTCAGAATTAGATTGTCAAACCTGTAATTTGGGCTGCGTACAGAAGTAATAAGAGAAACTTTCTGTTTCCCAGGCCCCTTCTTAACCTGTGACTGATGATGGCAGCAAACAATTGGACTTTTTCTCTACAGCGAGCTGGTACTTGCAGTGAGAGCAAAGAGCCAGGAACCCTGGGAGCAGGGTGCTCTCTGAAAAGGTTGGAAGTGAATCAAGTCCTCCCAATATAAACAATCTCATCAAGAACTGCCTGTTACAATCTGTTCTTCAGTTTGCTCCTGGGACAACACTGATCTGGTTTGTCTTTTAAGAAACCATGTCCACGATCAAATTTATCACTGAAGAAAATGAATACATACCCTCATGGTTGGCAATTTCAACCCCCCAATGGTTAATACAAAGATCTCTAGCAAAATAGTAGTCATACATGGAATAAAAGTCATGATAGGACAATGTAACCTTGAAGGATACATTAATAAAACGTTTATTTTTTTACCATTTGATCTTTTTGATCCAGGGAATAATAGTTTCATAAATTGCTGGGTTTCCACAGTAAAATTTTAACCAGAAATGGCTGTTCCCTATTGCCAAATATGATTGTTACGGAAGGTGTGAGAAATGAGCCTGAAAATGCCCTCAGGATTCTCAGTACTATCTTTCTTCTTAGATGAAAATAATTACCTTTTTGTGGTAATCAAACTCATAGTAATGCTGACCCTTCATGTTTTCAGTAAGATTGCCATTATCCTAGGAAGATATGTATATACACATCTAGGAAGATATGTCTATACACATATTAGCCCCAAAGCATCTGGTCTTCACAACAACACAGAGCACTGACTACATTAATATCAAACAATCCACTTATTCCAGGTTTTCCTTAATAAGTAGAGATTGTTCAAATGAGCTGAATCACCACTAGTAGAAGCTCCATGTAAAGAGTCTAACAACAATAACTCCCTTAATAAGCATCCTTGTAGTCAAGTATGGACTTAATGCAAAGAGTAAAGATCAGTAAAGAGCACGGAGGCTCTTACAAATCATTAGTTTTGTGAAGATGATCAGGAGATTCAGCAGAAATCCTCTCGGAGGAAACTTTAGCTCTCATATATGAGTCCCTTAATATTTTCACTCTCAAGATAGTGTGTGTTGGACTGATCTCAAGCTCTATGCCTGTAAGAATCAGTGCAGAATTTGTTTTCCTGCTGCTTATTACTTACAGTCATATTACTATACTGCAGACAGGACAGATCAGAATATCAGGCACCCCACAACTTCGTGATTTATGTGGACATGCACTGCTGCATTTTTTACTAGAATCATTTTAACACAGGAACAGTCATAGCAGAAAGCAAAACACCAAGTTCAGACTTAGATTTAATACAGATAGATACATTCAAAGATATAAGATTAATTGCCAGTAAGAGAAATCCATCTCTTTTCTCCAAGTGTTCTTACGAGCTCCTGCAACAGGCTATGACATCTTTATGAAACCTGTGCCATACCATCTCAACCAGTCCTGAGGCATTTAACATCAAAAGTGTGACTAAATCATTGAGGTAAAGCTAAATGATATTGCTAAAGTGAAATGCTATTTGGACAACTCAGTAGCTAATTTACAAAGACAGAACCTGACAAAACAAATGCTTTTCAGCTAAAGCACTGTCATGTTTTGTGCAATTTTCTTAGATGTCAACTCATGATGACTCATCTTTGCTTATACTTTTCTCCCTGAGCATGAAGAACTATGGTTGCTGCACTGCTTAATTTTCCTCTTAGAAGGCCTGCAAATGTGATCTGACAAGTCAAATGATTGATTTCACCTTGTCCATCCAGGCAAAATCAGAGAAGTCCTTCTGAAAGACAGTGGGAGGTTGATACCAACAGTAACATATCGTCAGTATGAAGAGTATGCAAGCCAGAACAGGCTAAATTAGTGTCACAGAACATACACTTCAAGCTATATTTATACTTATGGTTCTCCAGACACGGGACGGCCAACAGCAGAGTTAGGAAATCATATCATGTTTGTAAGAGGAGCAGAGAGGAGAAGTTGATGTTTTAGAGGCTCATCACTTCAGAAAGTGCTCGTTTAGCGAAAGCACTGCACCGCCTCTCATTCAGGCACCGAGATGAACCCAGCACACGTGGCAAGAGCAGGCTCACCAGCGAGACAGCGCGATTCACAGCTCCATCTCTTACATAAGACTATAACCTCTATTCACAGCCATCTGCTGTGGCCGTTGTGTAACTAGCCGTAGTTTAGCATTTCTGCCATCATATGGTAAATTTCCTTAAAATACACGTGCAAAAATCACTACACAAAGACCTAGAAATTCTTTAACTAGATACAAGTTCCAAATTTCACAGATGAATGGTAGTTTGGAAAGGCAGCCTTCAAACTCCTCTGCATGAGGTGGCTGTAACTGCCGTCTTGATTTCTAGCACCTATGGCTTACAGGAAGATACACTGATTGAAAATTTTGTTGACTGGGATTTGCGTTGCTAGATATGTCAAATTTCTGTCTTCCTTGGGATTTATACTGGGATAAAATAAAAGGAATTTCCAATTTAATTATTACCCTTCCACATATAGGCAGTTTTTAAAGAAGGAGACAAGTGGGTTTGAGGTTTGTTTGGTGTTTTTTCCCCCCGCTGTCAAAGACATTGCATCTACCTGATTCCAGCTACTCTCCACGAATTTCTACAGAGATGCCGTCTTCACAAGCCGAATTACTGAAGACCACCTATGACCTAAAAGTCATGGCAAAACCAGACATACTTCAATACTATAAATTAAAGTTTTGAAAATAAAACAATGTTGTGTACCAGATATCAGATGACAACCATTCTTGTCTTCCAGGAGAAGAGATGAACAGAGAAGAATAAAGAACTGATGTTCCTTTAAAAGGAATAAATGCATTTTGGTCAAATTCAGACTGAATTTTTCTACTTTTCCAAATAAAACTGTGTGACTTATTTAAATGTTATTTTAGCTAATACTAAATATAGGTAGATATGAATTTGGTAAAGGCTGACAATTTATTTAAAACTGAAATATGAAATGGAAATAAATTGTAAACCCCCTGTCAACCTTTCCAGAAAGACAGACAGGGGGTCGGTGGGAGTGTTGTGAAACTCATTGCTGGTTGTTTTTCTAAAAGGACTGGGAATTCAAGGAAAGTAGGGAGCAAAAAGCTCTGTTACTGCATACAGAAGTAATGAAAGCAATTCAATTTAATGCTGTTTGGAAACAGCTCTCTCACTCTCTCACTAGTGGATGTTTTTGCTGTTGTTGTTTTTACTTGAGAAGAGTGACACAGACTTAGTATCCTAGAATTAATTTAAAATATTCCCCCCTCTACATTAGAAACATGAAGATCACCAATACTCTTGTGGTTTTTAAAATCTATTCTGCAGTACTTACAGAAAAAAAAAAAAAATCACTGAATAACATCTATACTGCACATTCTGTACAAGTCACTGTTAGGTTACCTATAGAAAGAAATTATTTCCAGTTGTTTCCTATGCATTTAAATTTTGTTTTTAAGATTGTAAGAAACAATTATATTATCAAAAGTGATAGTGATTTTCAGTGTGATTTTCTTTGCCCACTGCATTAGTAGCAAATTTGTGATTTCAATTAATCTCTCTTGGGCTTTAACTTTTCAATATCTTCTGACAACGAACACATTCATGCTTCCATTTATCACTGGTGAACCATTTTATTAACGCTTTGTTAATGTTGCACTTCTGGTTTTGAGCATTTCATTCCAGTTCTGCAGAATAAAGCCCAAGTTCTTATTTTAAAGAGAGGAAAAAAAACCTCCCAAACAAACAAGGCACAAAACAAACCAAGAAGATTCATACTATTCACATAAAGTAAAATTTTACTGCTTCAGCACAACTCAAGTTTGAAAACATGTCATCTTTTACAGTCTGTATTCTGAGGTCGCTACCCACATTTTATCAAAGAGGAAGGAAAACACGGCCCTCT
>NW_010559607.1:0-30030 GCF_000687285.1 Phaethon lepturus | reverse complement strand
TTCCCTCAGGGATATCTTTTGTTTCTTATTTTATTTTGCTGAGGTTTCCTATTCCCCAGCCTGGCTCTCATGTGATGCATCTTTTCTCATCTACAGATAAATTCATTAAAAATTCTGAAGTGACTGTGTTGCTTTTCTCCTTTATTACTATCTCTATTAAAGCAATTCCTTCCTTCCTTCCAATCTTTAATGCATCAACACTAATCTAGGTTGATTTGTGATGTGTTTGAAATGGAGGAACCCTGTTTATATATCCTTATAAAGAAACAGTAGTTAACAGAAATGTCATACCTACTTGATGGATGCTAAGAGAACTTATACTGACTTGTCATTTTCAGGGACTTCAACTTGACTGTTGTCACCACCATAGCTCTTAAAATCTAATTTTAGAAGGCAATAAAATATCACCTTTTGATGACTTAATTTTTCTAAAAGCTTAATATCCTGGAGCAACATTAATAACTTTTATTCTGTGAACACACAGTTGAGGTGGCACTCTTCTTTGCAATTAGATTGATAAGTGAGTGTGAGTGAGTGTGGGTCTTGAGGCTTCGAATACATTTCCAGAAAAAACGTTTTTTTCCTTTTTAAACTATTTGGAATGGTTTTACTTATTTACAGTCCCAGTCTTCCAGGAAAGGGGTTTTGATCCTTTGCTACATAAAGAGGTAATCTAAGAATAAGTAACTAGAGATTCAGACATGACACTTGCAGGTTTCTTTCTGATGAGATTCAAAAAAAACCACCTGCTGTCACAGGTTAAAGTATTATACAACCACAGGCTATAGTTAGCTTTATAGGAACAAGACTTCTAAACATTTGAAAAAGCCAGTTTAACAAACCCAAGGTGTAACATGGTGGAAACTGAAAAATCAATGTAGAAACAAAGCGCGTTTTTTAACAAAGAACATAGTTGACAAATTTAGGCTGTGCATAAATTTGGTGTGGAAGCTGAAAAGTCTTGAAATCCTCAGAGCAGGGATGATAAAACCTGTTTCTAGTGGCTAGTTCACACTGATTTTAAGTGGTTTACAAATGAAATATGATCAGCTTACGTAAGGAATTACGTGATGGGGTGACTGCAACAGCAGGAGCATGGCCTAATGACATATAAGCTCTCCATCTTATTTTTCTTCTTTTAGAAAATAGCGCTATATTTTGAAAAAGGATCAGATAACATACCTAATATTTGATACGGAATCCCTCTTTACTTAAGCTTCTGAGGTCAAATGGGAAACCTTGAATGTTAGTATGACAAATATAAAATTAATACTGCACATTATAAAACTGAAATAAATTTCTGCATAGGGAAGTAGCTTTCCACACTAAGTTAAGAACAAAAGAGTTGAAGGCAGAGTTCAACAACGTGGTAAAAAATGGATAATGTGACAAAGCCATTCTCAATGCCTTGTTCACGCTTTGAATATCTGCACAGACCAGTCAAAGCTTTAAAGGTTATACTCAGCCTCAGTATAAAAACTGATCAAAAGAAATATCTGCAGCCTGCATACAACTTACCTTTCAAGATTCGTTGGGCCAGGCAGGTCTACTCCAGAACACTATAAAGGATAGTACATGAGTACATTTGTACAATTTATGTTGCATGTAAGTTCCCAATCCTATAGATACACACAAGACTATACATGTCTGAAAAATGACTTGTACATAAAGTTATATTAAAGTAGATTTTCAACATTATAAATACTAAGTGCTCTACCATTGCCATGAACTGTATTTATAGAGAAGTTAGCCTGGATCGAGAAAGCTGAAGCAATGTTTCAAATATACTCCTATCCTTTCCTTCCAGCATGCGACTGCTATTTCTTTTCTCTTTGTCCCATTAGTATTTCCTCCACAGATGAAGGATAAGATGACAGAGAGAGTTGGGTGACTTGTCCTGCCCAGTAATTAGCAGGGCTGACAGATTCCCTCCTCTTGATAGTGACTGTAAGCACAGGTTGCATTGTCATGCAGCATGCAGCCTTTTCCCTTATTGGTGACATTATTAATTTTTTTAGGTTTCTTGTGGCTCTCATGGTTTAGGCAGGTTTCTCCCATTTTCCAAGATTAACAAACTTCTTCTCAAACTACTTGTGTTTGGGTTGCATTGTTGTTGTTGTTTGTGTTTTCTTGGTTTTTTTAAACATCTTTCACTTATAGACAGAAAACCTGATTAAGAGTAGAGAAACAAAGGGAAGTGGAAGCTGCTAACATTTATGATGCTTGACGGTCCAGTAGAAGGGCCTGTGTTTGGAGTGTTTTGACATTGCTCTATGTGTGTCCTACATCTATTTTCTTATGAATTTGATCCTAAATTTGAGCTCAAGGAAGGTAGCAGGTGGCAGATCTGACTGCAAGAAGCCATGGATGCCCACTCAGGAACTCTGAAACACCATCAGGTACTTTCAAGAGGTTTCCCAAAACCAGAGTCTTGACTATCTTAGCTGTTTAATTAAACTAAATGTACATGATTTAGCATGCATTAATCTCTGTTAAGTATGACACAATTTGTATTCATATCTGTGATGTAAAGTCAAGACCTGACTAACATACACCTAAAATGAGACAAGAAGCTGGGTTTGGCCTGATACTGTTAAAACATTGCAGAGCCATATCACATTATTTGTCACTATGCAATCTCAGGTAATAGCCATGCTGAACAAGCTTGGTTTGTTTCAGAGGGCTATTTAAACAAAACAAAAAACCTCTTGCACATGTAAATAATTAACAATTTTAAGACAATATTGTTGCTATTTGCCAAGTGACTGTGGTCTAGATTCACTGCCCATTTAATGACAAGTGAGTGTTCTGAAAATATAACCTGCACTATCGCAGGCAAGGTAAGATTAAAAACATATTGCTTCAGTATTTCATGCATGCAAACTTCAAATAAGCTAAATATTGTTATCAGATGCATCATTAGCAGTTCTGAACACACTTACTACCAAGAACCCTAAGCAATCCCACAAAACTCAAATGAGCTGGACTTGTTTATAAAGCTTGACTGACATCAGCCAGTGTTGACTACGTGCAGTCCAGACACAAGAGCACTCATCTGAGTGTTCAAATTTTGGAAATTAAGCCTTGCATTTTAAAAAATTGCTTTTTTCTGAAGCCACCTCTAAATTCACCTTTTAGTGTCCTCCAGTAGTTCTCTTCCTACTCCAAAAACATATTCAACCCCAAAATTTGTTTTTTGCAAAGCAACACCAGAACCTTTGGAGATGACCATATTGCGCTTAACTACTGCGTCAAATACTTTTGACTCAGGTTATGCAAATAGCAAACATTTCTGCCACTGAGTGCTAATTATCTACGTGGTATTAATTTTTTTCCTCTCCAGAAGGAAGAGAAATACATTACTGATTTAATTCCTGAGCAAAATGTTCATGTTGCCACTGTCCAGCTGCAACAGAAAGTTTCTAATATCTCCCTTTCAGGCTAGGCATGCTTAGAAGAAGTGCATATGCACATACATACACTGAGGTATCACACTTTGTCAACACAGAAATGTACCTGAACAGAAGCTTTTCCTCTTTTAAATCATGGATGAGGATCAGACACAGATTGAATTTCAAATTGGCTGGGAAAGTACCTAACTAACATTAACCTTCTTCATTTCTGTTGGAAGAGGGTCCCTACTTGGGGCCACAGGTGTGTCCAGTGGGTCTATGTAAACATCAAGCCAAGATCCCCTGCTGTTACATAACCTAAATAATATAATTTTGAAAGAAAACCTCAATAAAATAAAACAAAATAAAATAGCTTTTGTAGTCAGAAGATGTAAAAAGGACATTTCAGCAGAACCTTAGCTTACTGAGCAGGATCAGGTGGCTGAACAATTTTACAGAAACAATGCAGTCAGACACCAACCAGAGTAAGTAAACATCTCCTAAGTAAAGAGAAACAAGTCTCTGAGACCAACACAATGCTACAAAGAAACAACAATACTGTCTGCAGTATATAAACACTGTAGAGCTTTTGGTCTTGTTAGATGCAGCTTAATCTCGGATTCTTTTCTGGGCTTTGTATTGTATCTATATGAATTTCACCTCTATTCCTGAAAGAGTAAAGCGAGAGTCCCTGTTAAAACCAAGGCATATAGGTACCACCCTGAGCTGTTGTTAATTGATTGTCCTTTCGCTCACTTTTAGGATACAAAGTACCTTTTTCCTCGACTTCTATGTTGACACACATACAACTTGGCAGAGGTAAAATCTGCCTATTCATTATAGGCACTGCACTTTACCACTGAAGATTAAGCAAAAGGAAAAGCTAAACCAAATACAAAGCAAACTATAACAGGGGCTGTAAGACAGAGAACTACATAGCAACAGGTGTCTTTGGCAGCAGGCTTTCACATGGAAAAGCACAAGAAAATAAACAGAAAGCACAAAAGACCACCAGAAGAACGAGCATTATGCTTCACAAAACACAAACAAAAAAAAATAAAATTTTAAAGAGCAACCAAAACCAGAAGACTTCATACATTACAGTTACCAGGTATAAGAACAAAAACAAGACTGGAGATGACCCTTTGTTGTATGCCACTTCATTAAAAAATTTAAGATAAACAACGTTAATTAGTAAATGGATTCATTTCCAAGAAATTAATTGTGGATAATATTTTTGACATAATTTTATTAGTCAACAGAATCTGAAAAGGGCAACAGTGGAGTAGGAGAATACATACACAGATAGTATTCTGGCATATACTGAGCAGCATAATAGAAAGTTACTTTGTCTCCACATTACTACCTGAAAGTACACTTTTACTCTGCAAACACAGAGCAACTTCACTTATAAAACTGAAAAACAGCTGAGTTTTGTGTAAACTGACATCACATATTTCCAAGGAGATTATCATCTCTGTAGTGCCAGACAATACAAATTTATTTTCTTTTGATTTTTTTGATTCTTTTTTCTTCTTTTTTCACTTTGCAACCTATACTTGGTTTCCTTTTAGATTATGTAATTTTATTTGTTCTTGAGTCAAAAGTAGAGAAATGTGAATATTTTGGCTTTAAGTAGGGACAGTATTATTCCAAATCATAAGGAATCAAGTCCTCTGATGGCCTGCCCTGCTGCAGCAGCAGATATTTTATAAGAACAGAGACTGGAGGATATGTTTTTATCCTACCAACAAAAGCAACGCCGTTTTCTACATAAAACTGCAATGGTCCATAATGTACTTTCTGACAAAGGGTCATCTTGCATGGCAAGAATAGCCTCCAGCATGGATTAAAAATATAAGAAAAACATTTGACGTACTTGGATCTGACAAGATTGAGTCGGTTTTCGGCAAAAATTGATCACAGCGGACTCCTTGGTAGCCCTCCTTGCACCTGAGAAAAAGGGGATAAATGACAAACATACGCATGCGGTAGTAAAAGGTTAATTTCAAGGTAGCAAAATCAACTGAAATTCTCCCTGCCAATGCTGTGATGGACTTGCATATTTACAGTTATTTCAACTATTATGGAAGCAAGTTTATTACTGAAACACAATGGAAGCATGTAAAATCATTTGTATTTCAAAAAATTCCCCTCAAACCTTTTCCATTATTTTAGAAACTATGAAAAGAAACATCATTTAAGCATAACCCTTCTTTTAAATATCAATTCAATGAAACAATCAAAGAAAAATCCTCTATAAAATAGACATATTTCTAATAAAATAAACTCATTTGGTAACGCAAAGCTGCGTATACCTTCTGTACTGTACAAGCCATCAGATTAACAACTTGTTTATCTTTGGCTGTTTGAATAAGCAGGGAACACTTACCTAGCCGTTAATTTTGAGACTAGTTTCTACTGTGATTAAAAGATACTGTATTTAAGTGTGATGGAGAACATCAGGTATTGTTTGTAAGTAGACAGTCTTAGATGTCTGTAGGATTAGATTTTAAAGCACATAAACCAGAATACCCTCAAGAACTAGCTTCAACTGAGATTCTAATACTATTAATTATCTTGAAACCTTACTTTGAAGAAATTCCATTTACTGCATTTGGACTTTCTCAGAAGTCTCGCTCTCTTCAACTAAGTGTATCAGAATCACATCTTTAATTATTTATTCACCAAGCAATTTTTCAGAGTACAGTGATGGACACTTTAATTATAAATGATAGCAACAGGGAATCCTTATCTCCCAAAGCTCTTGCACACCATATACACAATATGCTCAAATCAGCATTACCACCTTCATTAGGATTGACAACTGCAGCTTGAATGATGTGATAATGTGAGGAGCAGAAGTTATCTCCTTCACAATGTTTCTAGTCAGGCTTCTGCTAAAATTTGTCTTTTAAAATGCTTTTGGTTTAATAAATTAATGCTTCAGTGAGAAGTGCATCTCACCAGCATTGATTCAGGGATTAATAAGCACATTTGTGAGCAAATATGTAAGTTATACGAATTCCCATCAGACTCAAAAAAGTAGTAAATACCTACAGTAAGAAAAAGATTTTTAAAAACCCATAGATTTATTATTTCAAAACCTCCCTTTTGGCCTTTCTCCCTCATGGTTACCAAGTGCTGCTTTGGAGATCAGCTTCTTACCAATACTCACCTACCTATAACATGACTGACTGGGAAAAATTGAATTCAGATCCTATGGTAGCAGCCATCAGTCATCAGTCAAGGGAGGAAAAAATGTCCCAATTTTCTTTTTAAAATGCAGAATATTCAGTTAAAATTGTCCACTAATCAGCAAAACTGAAGAAGTCTCCATATACGCAGACACTGCTGCATGTACCTTTTGCCTCTGTTTATGAAATATCAGAAGTTGCCTCACATCAAACAGAAACTCTTCTCCACAGTCTTGAGGAGAGTTGGTAGACCTCATTTCAAAGCTTAAGAACAACCTACATGGGCGGGGATAGTCTTGTCTTTGCATTAGCATTTTCTATTAACTTTCTGACATACATTTGTACCTGCCTTGGTTACCCTTACTGTAGTACAGACTTAAAACTTTCTGTGCTAAACTGCTGCTCTGCAAGTCACAAAAGTGTTCATCACATAGCCTAATTCCACAACTGAAAACTGTGATGCTATGTGTGAGGATAGAGAGTCACAGAGTGGCATCTCCTGGAAGAGCTGTACTGAATGCTCGTCAGCATGTGTGAATACCCATCAGCGAGGAGCAGGCACAGCAGTGCCACAAGTACCCTCAAGCGCAATGGGAGCAACCCCTTTCCTTCCTCTCTGATGGCCAATGGGGCGCATACGAGCCAGCAGCTCTGCTGCCTTCCTTTCCCTATCACTCCATTCTTCACATAACAGAACAGAAACTTCACACTATCTCACTTCACAGCTGAGAAACAGAATTTGCACTATTTATTCCAGCTGTCAGATAGTCCAAGTAATTAACTTTGGTCCCGCTAATTAATTGCTCATGCCAGAACTCAAGGAGAGAAATGTAGGTGCTAGGGTTGATTTGGGGGTCTCTATTCCAATCCTACTGTGTCAGGGACAAACCAAACATCAGTCTTTCAGTTTAAGAAAGTATTTTTTCTATCTTTCAAACATAGCAAAAGGTGCTGTGGGTATTTTCGCCTTCCATTTAACGTTGTTCGCAAGGGTTACATTTTATCAGTTGCAAATACAGCAGATGCTGATAAAGTTGATGAACTCAAAACAATCTGATGGGAGACTCCTGTAACTGGAAAAGTATCACCTCAAGACTCTAAGTTAGATGTGTTTCCATGTCTTTCTCTTCCTGGCATTGTAAGAGCAATGGGTTGGAACAGAATATATCACAGAGTCACTTAGATTTACAACTTCTCCCTTGTAAAACTCAGCATCTGTGGCACCTGACTGAATTGTACACTGCCACAACAACACTATACAGTCTGGAGCTAATGATGGGGATATATTCCTTCTCTTAAAATGTATTTGCTATCATATCAAACTATTATTTTCATCCTGACTTTATCATAAATATAGTGCTGCTTTTCTCCATCACTATGAAACTGAAGCGTACAGTAATCAGCTCTTTGACCAACCTGGATAAGTCTAAAGTAACATTTTCACTTTGATAAAATTGCTACAAGACGAATTTATTTTTGTTACTTTCAAAATTCAGTACAGAGGTGGCTGATGTATCAAGGAAAAGAAACAATCTTCTAATGTAGTAACATAATCTTACACTAAGATAACAACTACTATGCCCACACATAGCTTGTTTTTTAAATTATATTAACTTTTCAGCAAAGATAAAAAACTAAGTCTTCTAGTTGCATTAACAAATGATTTTTGAAATTCATAAATCACCAAATATTCACAGAATCATTAAGGTTAGAAAAGACCTCTAAGAGCATCAAGTCCAACCATCGACCCAACAGCACCATGCCCACTAAACCATGTCCCGAAGTACTATGTCTACACGTTTTTTGAATACTTCCAGTGATGGTAACTCCACCACCTCCCTGGGCAGCCTGTCCCAATGTTTGACCAAATATTACCAGTAACTGTTCTGCCAATATCACACCAAAGTTCACCCTTGTAATTAAGTCTTGCAAAATTCAAGTCTTGTGGAATATACAATATGACAAAAGCTGATCACGTTGTAGCATCCTATAATCTTTGTTAAAGCATCTGCCATTCATCCTAAATGGGCAGATGTGATAATTGTGCCCATAACACCTGACATTCACACATGCTGCTAATTGGCATCACACCTCTAAGGGAAACAAAACAAAACAAAAACAAAAACAAACCACCAAAAAAAAAAAAAAGCCTATTAAAACAACACTACTATGTGACATACAGACTTTCAGGAAAGTCCAACCAAGGTCATTCAATATTGCCATATGCAACGTGAATGATCACATTCATATTTATGGATGTATTAAGCTGTGAGTAATCACGGTAATCTTGAGAAATGCTTTGATGCAGCCGACTGTTTCAGAAATGATCATTTGATTATATAACAATATAACAAATGTTTGTTAGGTATGCCTTTAAAAAAAAGAAAAAGAAAATGAAATGAAGATAAGATACTGCTTGCAGTGAAGCGAAAGCTCTGATCTGTATGTGGGCCCCGAGAGCAAAGGACGGAAAGCACAGTCTAAGCTCCATTCCAGCACCAGAAATTACTCCTGTGCTGAAGCACTGCACTGTATGAGCAAGCCTGGGCACATGCTTAAGTGCAGACCATGGTGAAGGGCTCTACAAACAGTGTTAATTACAGCATCCCTGCAAAGTAAATATGAAAATGGAATTCTCTATTTTGTGTCTAGATTTTCACCAAAATAATTGTACCTGTCTAGGCTCTAGACCAAAAATATCAACAATACTGTATGAGTGGAATGATTTAAATCCTCCTGATTAAACGGTATGAAAAGAGGATCACAGGTAAAGGTAATCTGCAGCTGCTAAAACACTCGCAAACAGTACATCCCTAAATTATATCTGCTAAATTCAACTAATATTATTTTATCATGTGTCCTTCACGTCTTTCATTGGTGATGTGCTTTCTCTAGATTATGTCTTTTAATGTCACCAAAGACAAACTGCATTGCGCATTGCACTTCACGGAGTCACACACAACGTCCTTTGTGTGAAAACATACATGCAGAAACACATTTCTCATTCCTGGTGAGAAGTTTTTGCCTTTCTACTCAAGCATATTTGCACTTCAGTTATTAAAAAGTAAGCAGAGTATGAGCATCTATTCAATACTTTTGTTCCCCATTTTTAATATTACATAGAATTAATACATGTATATTCTAGTCAAAGAGATCAGACATTTTCTGTGGACATTACTCAGAATTGTTTCTTGTGTATTCAAACCTTATGGAGCCAAAGGAGATTTCAAATAGATAACTGCATCACATACAAGAATAACACAGCACTCCAAATCCCTAGATTTCAGATGGGACACACTAGTGAAAAGCAAAGTGAATGGGAGCAGGGGGGTCACAAACTGCATGCTAAGTGATGCTGAAGAATAAAATATATCTAAAGCCAGCAGCAGAAAGAGAAGATATTACAAAGAACCTACTTAGAAGAGTTAGGGAAGGACATATAAAGCTTATGGCCAAGAAGCCATTACCATTCACAGTTTACATTTTCCCCAAATACTTCCATTTACAGCTCCATATCCCTATAAAACCTAAATAATTTAGTTCTCAAGGGATGGTAATGTACAAAAGGCAGGAGAGAGAGTGGGCATCAGCAAACTGCAGAGGCTATGAAAGATGAACCCCCATATGTCCTTCCCTATGATACTGCCCCATCCCCTAGAAATGAGACTAATTCTTTTTCTTCCTCATGTGTGGTGATCACAACTGCCTTTGACCATGTGAAGAAATATGCATAAAATAATTTCTCTGCATGAAGTCCAGAATTTGGCAACCATAAGTACCATAAGATAAGTACTTCCTCTGAAATGGAAATTTTGAAAATGGCATTTGGAACCTCAGTGACAGACTATACCAGAAGACAATGCTGTAAAACTATACATCAGGAAAATAAGCATATCTGAGCATATCTGAGGCCAAAAGCAATTTGTGACACAGAAATGTCTTAATGCAGTGCCCAAAAGATGAACTTATATAAACTTAGAATCTGATTCTAGCCTCATAAACAGGAGTAATCCAATCTGAAAAATGGAATAGTACCTATGAAAAATTAAAATTAATTTTTGCAGTGGATCCAGACCAACTCTTGTTTCCTTCCATTTGTAAAAGCTACAGAATGACAATCTCAAAAATGCTTAGTTAGAATGATCCAATTCATAATTTCAGTGGATCAGTTACAAATTATTTTCTCATGGCACCGTTACAGCCATGTACTGATGATCAGATGCCAATAAGAGTACATACTGCATCTCTTATTTATTCTCTA
Organism: Phaethon lepturus; assembly: GCF_000687285.1. NCBI lineage: Eukaryota > Metazoa > Chordata > Aves > Phaethontiformes > Phaethontidae > Phaethon > Phaethon lepturus. Next base: position 19,180 of record NW_010559607.1, on the reverse strand, counting down.
AGAGAGGAATCAGAGATGATGATAAAGAAATATTCCAACTGTCTATAAATTTTGATCAAGTTACGTATTTTCACACAGAGAATGCAATATGCTTTATCCCAGGTTAGAGAGCCAGTTATGCAACAAATATGAAGTAGAAAGCTATGACATTGTATAGGCCATTGGGTTGTCCCACAGTCTAGCCTGAAATATGCCACAAATAATGAAAAATAATTCCTCTGCTCTGCATGTAAGCTAAATATAGACTTCTATGCCTTCAACTAGAATAACCTTCATCAGAATAAATGGAAATTTATATTTATTATTGTGATTGTTATTAGGTGAAGATTATATTCGTAAGGGAAGAAAGAAGTAATGTTAACAGTGAGGGTCAGACAGGATTATCATTTAACATGTGTAGCATGCCACTAAAAGCAGAAAACAGGCTTCCTAGTTCCAAAAGATTAGATCACTGAATCACAATTGAGAACATTTCTCAGTGTTGTCTACCATGCTCGAAGCCAGACAGAAAATGAACCCTTCATAAAAATCCATAGTTTGCTGGTCAGGCACTCACCTGAGAAGCAAGAGATTCACATTCAGCTTTTGGTGTGAAAATGAAGTATTAAAGACTCAAACTTAGGTTTTCTATATTGCAGAAATGTCCTGATCACTTGATTATTATTTATTCTAGGAAGGACTGCTCTTGTACTGTTCTTGGGGAAAAAACAAAAATATCAGAGATACTCCATTTAATCTCAAAAGAGATTGGGGCGGGGGAGGAGGGGAGACAATGAAAAAAGTTTCCAACACAGCTCTAATCACGCATAAGCAAGTGAAACAGTCATGTGTCGAGCCTTGGACAGTTACTACTGTTATCAGGTAACTGTTTACACACAGAGTTTGTAGGGAAATACAAACCTGAAGCAATATTTTAACAGCAAATCAGCTAATGGTTGTTGGAGACTTTTCCAGAAATTGCAGGACTCGGGAGACAAGGTATATATTGAGCAATTCTGGCAGAGATGACATTTTTATCTTTGCAAATCTGTTTCTGTAATTTCACAATGGAAATACTTTTTCAAGTTAACATGACTTTTCCAATATTGTTTCATAAAAGGATCACACAAAAACTTATGAGCAAACTGTTAAAGGAAAAGGCTTTTCTTAATTGTGAGTGTGACTGTGGGTGTTGGACCGTAGGCATGTGTGGTCTGCTGGCAGTAAGCGTGTGGGGCAGGGGGCATAGACGGGAAAAGGAGTAGGAGGAAGGGTGGCAGCCCCTAATACAAAACCAGTTACAAAAGCCTACTACCGCAACAGGAGAAGCCGCCCTTCATTAATCCCTCCCTTGGTCTATTTAACACTCCAACATATATAACTGAATACGGCTCAATCTGCTCCTGAAATGAAACAGCAGACTTTACAGCTAGATTAAAAAAATGCATTTTTTCCTCAGTTGTTTCCATGAGTGATACAGCACATCTACCTCGTTGCACTCCAACCTATTATAGAGAATCAGTTTTTTAAAATATGCTTCTCACTGGCAGGCTCTATCCTTCTTCCTTGTCGAAAGGTGACAAACTGCAGATATTTTGTAATCAGACTTTTAAAATGCACCGGTGAGATCTTCCATATGTGTTCACTATCTAACACAGCCTTCAGGTCGTGGTTGTGATAATTTTATTAAAAACCATAATGCAATCTTCTAAGTCATATATGACCACAAAAATCCAGTAGCCTCTACTACTTTATATCGCTATGGTAAAGCAATGTTACTAGCCAAACTGTCTAGTTACCCAGTATTTACAGACACCATCAGTAAGCAAAGCAGAAAATGCAAACATGGATTTTTTGACTGCCCTTAGTAACCTCAAATACAAATAGCCAGAGGCTTTTAGCACCAAGAAGCAAAAATTATACCTTTTGTACAAAAAAGTGTAAACAGAACCAGTCATTAAAAGGTATGTTTAGATAGGTGGGTCTTTACTTTAAAATGGTGTGGATTTATGACTGCAGCAACAAGTGCAGCCCTGACCACCAGACTCCTGTGCACTCCTTGCATAAAGTTCTAGCCCTTACAGTCTATGTTATGCACAAAATATAACCTACTAAATATAACTAACTAAAATTAAGCTAAAGTGAACGTAAACAGATAAAATCGACAAAATTAAATTAAACTGAATGCATGGCATTAGAAAGAACAAAACTGGGGACCCATAAAGGAGTTGGGTAAAGACACAGTATTTCTTGAACAGAGACATGAATCCCTTTATATGGGAAGGCCAGAACACTTATCCAGGACACTCACCCCGCTTCCCTTTCTTTTTTCTTTCCTTTTTTTTTTTTTTTTTCCCCTGAAGTGATCTCCACAGCAGAGATGCAACTTACTGTATAACAAAGGTTTCATATCAGGGTTTGAACATACTTTACTTATGTGATTGAATTAAGATATGTATCTGCCTTTTTCTTTTTTTTAAAGAAAGTTGACTATTGTTTAAAGAAATAGTACAATTCTTACAGAATGGACAATATCAATGTTAAGAAAAAAACCTCACTTTTCTGTCAACTTTCTTTTAAAATGTTGCAGCTTTTAAAAATAAGTAAAGCAAGTAACCACAAAGGAAATTATATTGAAAAGGTAGCCAAAGAAGGGTAAGAAAAGTTTTTTTTCCACATCATTTGCCCTAGAACCAGGCTAGCTGACATACTTCAACATCAATAGAGAAACTGAATCAGATCTTTTAAAAAATCATACTTATTGGTGTAATTAATTGTATTTTTTCAGGATGTAAATTGTCAGTGCACCTCTCTGAAATAGGGAAATACAATTATGCTCTTGGTGCAAATGGCATAGAGATTAAAGGTCACAGTTACAAAAACCCGAGTCACTGCCCAGATTTAGATAATACCACTTTCAACTAATTTGTTGACTCCAGTGTTTCAGGATCCTTTTGCCTTAGAGAAACTCAGTGGGGATACTTTAGGAAAATCTGAATTCTCTAAATCCTCTGTAGGAACCACTGAAGTAAATGAGGCTTTTAGCATTTAAAAAGGAGTTATGTGGATTTCACTTAAATGCCTCATACAAAATTATGCAGGAACCACTGAATTATCATTCCTCTCCTGATCTGGATTGTTTTACTTCTTTGTCTTTCATAAAAGGTAGGTCAGAAAAAGAAATAAAAATTAATAAGAAGAGTTAGTAAAGCCATTCAAGCCGCTCAGACCTATGGCAGCACCTGAACTAATAATAATTTTCCTTCCCTCAACAACAGATCTGTTGTGTTTTTTTTTTTTTATTTGAAGGTGTTCCCTTAAAAAAAACCAAGAAGCTTCATATGCTTAATCAATGCACATAGTCCACGCAGAATTGTTACACAGTGGTCCTAGTCTACAGTATTTACTTAAAACTCAGCTTAGGTTTTATATCCAAAGATATAAATTTATTGTAATATTGATAGTTACTTGGGATCAAATTTACTTGAGGCATATCCACATGCAGGTCAGCATTCTATACTAATACACAGTATTAGTCTTCTAATACATAGCCTTTAGTCTTCTCATCGGATAGGAATTATCTTCACCCACCGAGGATAATAAAATCCTTAAGAAATTATTTTGGATACAAGTCTTATGCATAACAATTTGAAGTAGCAACATAGCAACTGACTGTAATTTAGTTTTAACAATCAGATTGTAGCAAGCGTGTGAGAATTTGAAGAGGGTACAGTTACAAGTCAGTAGCAGGTGGCTAGAATACAGTCATGTTTCAAACCCCAGGGAGTGATGTATAATCATGGATGTAGAAGGCACTGGGATCTAGACAGACCTACTTATGCTGCTTGTCCAATCAAAATCAGTGTATTTATTTAAATCCATATAAAATAGACAGACGCTTAAGTTCAGTGCTGAATGGAGCCTAACTGACATGAGCCTCTATCTCTGGGCTGCTACCACATCTATTATATATGTCAAATCTTGTTATGTGGATTCAAAGAAAAAAAAAACCTCAACCAAAAAAAACCCCCACAATAACAAAAAAAAAATCTCGCTTTTATTTATGATTGAGCTAGGATGAGTTCCAAGAACAAGTTGCCACAGCCTGTTCAGTCTAGTAGATAATACAAGTTCATCTCGCGTATCCACACCAAACCAACTTACCTATGGCAGCATTTTGGCCAGCCCCAAGCATGGCACAATGCAATAATACTGCCCTGTCCCAGGGCTTTATCTTTCATATTTAATTCAATAGAAAGATCAACACAGACTTTCTAGTCCATGTTGCACCATCTAAAAAAAAAAACAAACCAAAAAAACCCTCCTCCTTAACAACAAACTTCAATCTGTAAACCACAAAAGCATTAGAAACTGTCTTCAAATATCATTTAATAAACAAAATGTTTAACCAACTAACCGAGCAATCATCTCTCTGCTATTTTGGATTTAACCAGCCAGAAAAACTGAAAAGCTTTGATTAGGTTTTTCCACAATATACCTCTGCTGTGTGATAAATTATTTACTACGAATGATAAATGGATATAGTCTTTCATTATGTATGGTATTCATCGGCTATAAGAAAGCTTCTGAATAAATGGAAAGTGATTTCATACCATATTCAAAGCCTCGTGCAGCCAAGGCACAGATGAAAGCTACATTCAATACTTGAAAAAACAAATGAAAATGAGACCTTTGCTTTACATTATGTCTGCCCATGATTAGAATCTTTATAAAAGCCCTTCAAAACTCTTCTTGAAAACATCTTTCAGGGACTGGACTTAGACAGGAAAAAAAGATGTCTGAAAGTCAATAAAGAAACGACAAAAAGATGTAAAATTTTTAGATGCTATCACAGTATTCAGTAGGAACATACCTCACCTTCAAGTGGCCATTTGTTAGCGATGCCAAATTAAACAATAAGTGAAGCAATTCTAAAGAGAGTTGCTAGCTCACTAGAAAGTAGCTTAACATGTTTGCTGGATGTGTTTCTTTTCCCAGTTTCCATGCATATTAGAAGCTCAACATTAATGTCTTCTGCTTCCAGCTACTTAATGAAAGCAACAACCCTGGACTTTTTTCAAAAGTTTTCAAATATGTTTTTCATTTTGTTGCATTGAGTATTTCCTAATTCAAAGACAGAGCCAAAAATACTCAGAGAAATTAAATTATCTGTTTCAAGCCCAAGCTAGAAGTACAATGGATCCTTTGCTTATCGTAAAAAAGTCATGCAAGACTTCTTCCAGTCCAGACTCCAGTCCAGTCCTGCAGATTCAAAAACATTTTTCAAATTTCAGAAAAACTTTCTAATTTTTTTTTTTGGACAAATTTTAAAATACACATAGGAACTCAGATGCTTGTCCAGTAATAAATATTAGTAACAGTAATATTAGTAATAGTAACATTAGTAACATATTAATAGTAATATAGAGTAACGCTTGTCACAGACTCCTCTCCTAAAAAGCTCAAGGCCACATCAAGCCAACGCTTACCTACAGAGAGTAGTGCCTCTGCCAGACACTCAAAACCCCTCAGTAATTCAGTGAGGTATTTGTTTTGTACCTGTTTTTATGCCTGGTTTGGAAAGAATAATTGAAGCCACTCTGGCAGTGCCAGTTAAAATATCCTTAACTAATAAGAGATGGTCTACACAAATGATGCCCTCTCACTTCACGGTGGGAAATAAACATGCCTCTGCTACTGTATTTTATATTATCAGCACACATCGCCTTTTATAGATAAGAACAATTTGACATGCAATGTAATTGCCTAGCAAAGTTAAAATAGAGAAACATTTTCCAAAATAACTCTTCCTTAGCATATTAAGTATAATTTAGAACCCAGAAAATTAATGGTGTTAAAATTCAAGCAGGCCATTTTCTGGAGACATTTAAAGTTGCTAGCTGAAAAACACCAAATCTTTAAAGTTGCCCCATTATACAGAAAGATTTAGTAGCAAGTCTGGCGTAATTTTTTTTTTTTTTTTCTTAAGAGACAACTATATGTATTTTAATGATATTATAGCACATGTATCACTATGTAGATTTAACATAAAACTAGCAGCTAAAGTTCTCCTCCAAATGGATCAACAGCTTACCAGTCAGGGAAAAGTCTTGAGGTCAGCTGACTAAATTGACCTAGCAAGTTTAACTCCTACAGAAGGCAGGAAGCTCCAGCCTTCATTGCATTATAGTGCCTACTGCAGCTGGCAATCCACCAGCTTAAAGCTTCAAAACATACAATGAAGACTCCAGCCCAAAGCTGTCCCGAGCTTACTTTGCTCTTTCCTTAGTTCTATGACAAAAGAAAAAGTCTGTAGGAGCTAATACTGGAGAAGCACAAACGTGCAACAGGAACAGCCCCACCCAAAAGAAAAAACCCAGTTACCTTATCATCCACACAAAATGCAGGTGGACTTCCACAGGAGCAATATGGCAAGACCCTTACTACACTAAATAAGCAGGAAAACTAACTGAAGCTGAAATGAGATGTCTAACAACAACAACAACAAAATTATGTTTTAAACAAAATTTTATCAGAACAAGGAAAAAACTCCTCTCTTTGTTCCACTGTGAAATCTTGACCTGAAGCCTTCTTAAGTAGTTTCTTGTTTGTGTATTAAAAGAACCTGCGTCATTAAGTACTAGTGATTCAAGCATTTCTGTCCACAAGTTAAGCTTCAGCAACCAATATATCTGTAATTTAGTAGGGTTTGGATGAGTATTTTTCAGACTACAGGACGTGTATTAACGGCAACAAATTCCATTTGACTACTGACAGTGCCTGACCCATCAGTGATACCATTCTCTATCTGTGGAAAATGGAAGCTTTTCCAATGGAAAACAAGGAAAGTAAATTTATTAACTGTAAATAGTAACACAATTCTAGGTTATAAATTCAGCTCAAGCTCCATTTTTTGATCTGTTCAAGAATAATTTAAAATTATAATTATTTCATTACTCCTTGTGAACACATTTAGTATTTCAGCACTGCCCATCAGTTGTGGAGGGTTTGTTTACACAACACCAAGTCTTGTAACAACATATCTGAATAAAGTTATTTTCTATACAGGATAAAATTTCCAAGCTTTTTAATTCTTCAGAGGGAAGAACTGAACTACACCAAAGCCCAAGGATAGCACGACGCTAAAAAAAATAATAGGATAATGTTTGTTTGCCCAGCTTGCATTTAAAAATACTACTTGGCAAGTAGCAGTTAACACAAAAATCACTAAAACAGTTGGAGACATGCTGATGGAACACAAGCTATGCATTATTTTGAAAAAATGTATGCCTTAGTTTAAGCAATAAATATTGTTAATAGAAAACTTCTCTAACAAGCATGGTGAGTGGTTTTCAAAAATTTATAGCAGAGATGAAAGCATGGTGTTTATTTCTGATTCCAGTATTTTAAAAGCTGTTTTTAATACATTACCTCCAAGTAGGTTAGCTACCCAAAACAGCAAGTAGGGACAAATTTATATTGCTCTATGTCCATTTTAGTACTTGCCAAACATGCAAAGCAGCTCTCTGGCTGACACAGTTCTCACTACCGGCTATGTGCTAATGCACAGGAATCCAAACCATGTTATTTCATGGTTACTTGTGGACAGAAAGTAGTATAACCAGGGCATTTTAATTTGCTGGCTTTCCTGCAGCTTCTGTAAGCAGAGCAGCAGGAAACAGAAACATTATAGAGACAAGGGAGTTCTCAAGAATTGTGCAAATATTTACACCCAGGTTAACACTACTGAGAGAATTAATTCCTTCCTATCAGTTCAGCTCTGCAAAATGCCAAACTCTCTTACGTTAAGGTATATAAAGTGCTTAGGTTCAAGCAAATAAATGGAAGCTACATGAAAGATGGTTACGCATTGAAGAGAACAGCACTCACAAAAAGACCTGCTACATTCAAGTTCACAATTTGCATCTCTTCTCAACACTTTTAGGAACGTAGGCAGTTGCATGAAAAGTCACCCGTGGTCTGCCACCACCTGCCAAACCCAACAAAAATAATGGTACCAATGTACCAATAATGGTAACTCCAACAGGTAGCACTGATCTGACGTTCTTCTTGCCAGAAAATACTGGTCATACTTACAAGACTCCTGCTTGATTCCATTTTCAAAATAATGGCAGCTGAGGGCAAGAATCAGGAAAGTCATTATGTCCCATTTGAGATTATTCTGTAGATTAGAATTAGTCTCTGGTGAGACATCTCTATGAACTTTGAGGAATACCTTTGTTTCTCTTGAATTCCTAATCATAAATCAACTGAACTCAGCGAGGTGTTTCTGATAATTCTCTTCTGAATTCAGGTGAAAGAAAAGCAGCACAGCTTGTACTGCCTCTAGACAGTGCTACCAAGTTTTTCTCATCACATACACACAAAAAGAGCTGAACAGGTCATTCTGATCTTATTCATTCTTATTTCAAAGGAAATAAATACTAGAGACTAAAGCCTTTATGAGGAAGAAAGCAGAAGACGTCTGCTCTGCGGCTCTGCTCCAGGAGCCACAGCACTTTCCTCATGTGTGACCTTCAGCCAGTCACTTAACAGCGTTACCACTCACAACGCTGCTGCAGTAGCAGCGCAGTAGGATCAGCACAGCCGTTCCCTCAGCTGGAACTTTGTGAGGAGAAATTATCAAAAAACATGCAATAATGGTGGTAAGGCAAGCATGAAAGCTATACAGGTAGTAAAATAAATACACCTTTGACATTTTCTACAGAAAGCAGAAATCATGCATTGTCAAGCTCACTCATTCATTCAGCATGTTTCTCTTCAGGAAAAAAAAAAAGTTTCTTTATAAAAATGAAGCTACATTAATTAAACATGCATTAAACATCGGTTATGAGGAAAATTAGGATATTCTCATTTCCTTTTTTAAGTCTAACTTCCAAAATATTAATGTGTTGAGTAAGAACAAAGCAAAGGTTGGTATTCCCATCCACCTCCATGCCAGATACGAGTTCCTTTCTAGAAATAGGATATAAAGGCTACTTGTAATTTGGAGCACAGACAAGTAAGGAGGGAGGAAAGCCCTGCCTGAATGTCCTCTGGGGCTGGATGGTGAATGCAGACACTGTTGGATACCAGCTACCCAGGCCAGCACAGGTCCGTTGTCTCAGACATGCGTACCTGTGGGCGGGCCGAGGCCGACTCGTGCGGGCTCGCTGGCTCAGGCACCTCCCGCCGAACACACCTTCTCACCCACCTCCCGTGTCGCTGACCGCTTCCCGCCGCCGGTCGCGCGTGCTCCCCAGGGCGCCCTCGTGATCGTCGCGTGGGCACAGCGGAACGTGTGAGACGTGCCGTTTCCCCGGGCAACCGGAGGAAAAAGGCGGGACTGAACGGTGTAAAAGGTGCTCGCGGCAGCGGGGCGGGATTCCCCCGCTGAGAGGAGGGCGCAGGGGGCGCTGCGGGACGGCGCTCGGCTCCACTGCGGTGACTACCCCGTGCTTAAATCTGTCTTCGCTGTCCTTTTCCTTTCCCTCGCTCTTGCTCTCACTTCTTTCTCTGCCCATAAAGCTTGGAGCCTTCCCAACCTATACATAACCCCGTTTGTGTTCTAATCTCGACCGGGGTGATCAGATCGAACTCTAAAGGTCTGGGGTCTCCCAGAGCCTTACAGTACCTTTACCATTTCAGCTTCAAGACTTTTACCGTTCTTCCTCTTCTGTTAGGCTCTCTGAGTAGACTCGGAGGCAAGACTCTCCGGATCAATTTGAAGCAAATCTGCAGAGAAATGGGTGTCGCTGGAAGACACCTGGTCCCTTGCTACACCCCCCCAGTTTTCCACCTTCGAAGACTAGGATGGAAGTACTCAGCAAACCAGACCAACTCCCAGGGGCTGCCTCTTACGCCGAGCATCCCAACAACATAACTGGTAACAGCACAGCCTGAAGGTCCTGGAGGTACCATGGCCAGCTGGATGCCCAAAATGCACTCTGACATCAAGACAGTTCTGCATCTGGCCCAGTCTTCAACACGTCAGAGAGACAGCACTAGTACCTTTGTAAGTTACAAATTATTTACGTTTCACTGTCAGGATAACGACTGTGACAACCCACTGTAATCTCATCCTTCTAAGTCTCTTGAGACCTTGTTCAATTCAGTAAACATCTCAGAAACCAAAGGTTTTGTTGAGCATGATGTTATATGACACAGTAGCATACAGCTCAATAGAGATTACTACCCATGTCTTTACTGAGCTTTTTGGTACAACTTGGCAGCCAGAGGTGTGTTCCGTGATGCAGCAATTATTTTATTAGGACTGAGTTAGCTAATTCAAGGTTAGCTTGGACATTTCTTCATTCCCTTTGTTACAGACTATTCTACATGCCGCATTGCCATCCTTGGTATTTTTACACCATTGCTATTTACTGGTATTTCTCCCTTTATAACTGCACAATGAAATAACTACATTTGTATATAAATTTATTATTCAAAAGTCAGACCAGCCCCACAGTGAAACATGTTTATCCCATTTTTGTGCATGGAATAGTAGTCTTCTCATATATCAACAATGACTCGAGTCATTACTCTACGAACTCATCATCATTATAAGTTTACCTATGCCTCTAATGAGGTGGATTTTTTCCCCCAGCCATAAGTATTTAGTAAGTTCCTTTAAACATCAGTACACAGATCAGAAAATAGAAAATGACCAGGCTTGGTTTTTCCAGTAATACAAAACAGCTTTTTCCTTTTTGGTTGTCTTTACTGCCTTTCAAATTTATTATGAGATGCTCATTAATTTTATTTATTTTTACTAAGTGTGGTTCTAAACAGAAGAGAGCCCCTCTGAAAAATATCATCATGCTTTGCTTATTGCCCAAATATGTTGGCTCTTCCTGTTAGAAGTATCCGCTAAGAATAAAACTTGTTTTAGAGCTCTGCTATTTCATTCCTACAGAGAGGAGGTAAGATTTGGTAACATAATAATGCCTTATTACATCCACTTAAAGAGCAAAAAAACAACAGTTCTCCAGCCAAGTATGTTCCTACCAAATGCTTAGTGGGGAAGAGAACTTCTCGGAATATATGGCTATGAATAATATTTTAAAGAAATTAAAAGATAGCCAACTTACAGCAAGTGGGGGTATCCATATACTTGAAGTTTAAAATACTCTTTTAATTTACCTCACATGAGTTTGAGTTCAAGATTTATAAGGAAAGAAACATGACTTGCACTTAAACCTGGTGTCCTCTTCAATCTATTCTGTGCTAAACAATCAGTAAGCATTTGTATGGGATTGACAATAAAATGGTTTAATTTGATATAAATATAAAAAAAGGTACCCTGATGCAATAGGGATTCATGCAGCAGTGTTACCAACTTAAAGCTAGTACAAGGATTAATAATTTAAAGTCTTAAAAATAACATTAAGGAAGATACATACTGCTGCCCTTTCCTTTTATATGCTTAATGAATTTCTTAAAGATTGCACGATTGATTTAAATCCATGTTCTCATTAATTTGCTTTGTTTCTAGTGTTCCTCTGGAGTTCGAATAAAACAACATGAACAAAACCAGATATTGGGGGCAAAAGTCAAGTTAAACCTGAGCTAGAAATCAGCATTTTAAAGCCTCAGGTTTAACATAATCTAATGTGATGCATAAAATTAAGTACTTACGTTTGGTTTTAGTCATTTTGCCATGTCAACTCCTGAGTTTATCGTTTAACTTACATAGACTAATTACAAGCTAAATGCTTAAAAAAAAAAAATCACCAAAAAACCTAAACCCATCTTCGTTTCCAATACATAAGAAATTGACATTATTCCATTATTCTTAGAATACATTTCATGCATTCCAAAGCATATGGGTACTATACTTCAGAAAAATAATAAGTATAGCTGCATTAATTTTAGCAAACAGGTGAAGTTAATTCTGTGTATTCCAAATAATTCTTTAAGACTCTCATCTTTTGATGGTAATCATAAACACAAGAAAATTGTTCATCTACAAAAACATGTTCTTGGTTTCATAAGTAATGGTTTTCCCAGATATGAAATACAAAATTATGCCTTATTTAAACAAACTCAACCTGCAAAGATTTACAACTTAATATGAAGGCTTCTGTCTCTAGAGCCATATCACAGAAAATTAAATCCATCAATCCTGAAAAATGTTTTGCTTTTTTTACTACAAATTCTACCAGAGTCAGGAAAAAAGTTTCAAGTAATTAGCAGAGTTTTGCATATCTATCACTATTAATAACCTGAGTCCCAGAGTGCTACGGAAGGGAATCTATGAAATGAATAAACAATATAGCAGTCACCTGAAAGAACTGCTTCCTTCAGCACATTCCTAAAGTTTGCTTTTGGAAGACCGAGGCCATTTTCTCACCTCCTTTCCCTCCAGCCTTCTGCAGTTACCTTTCACCAGTTCTTACACTTGGGGAAAAAGAGAATCTCTTGTAGCAGGCTTGGAACTCTTCCCCGCCCTTTATTTCTTGCAAAGTGGATTCATTCTTATCTTCCTCTATCCTTACGGGTTTAACAACCTGCCTCAAAACCAATATATCCTCTGAAATGTCCCAATCACCTACATAGCCTAGACTGATCCAGAATTTCAACTCTCAAAGATGCTCTTTTAGAAGAATATCACATACAGGAGAGGTTAAGAGCTGGGATTGTTGAGCTTGAAGACAAGGCTCAAGGGGGACATTATTGACATGCAGAAATGCCAGGTGGGGGGACTGCAGAAGACAAAGCCAGACTCCGTGATACCCTCTGAAAAGACAAGAAACAATGGGAAGGCACTGAAATAAAGGAGACTCTACTTAAATGTTAAACACTCCTCTGTTTTACTGTGAGGGTGGCAAAACACTGACTGGAGTATGTTGCCCAGAGTATCCATCCTTTGAGGCTGTCAAAACTCAAGTGGAGGGTCCTGACCAACATGCTGGAGCTGACCTGCTTGAAAGGGGGTTGGACTAGATAATTTGCAGAGGTGTCTTCCTGCCTTAAGAATTCTGTGATAAACAAAAAGATGATTTCTCTGAGAATTATAACATTTCCAACAGTAAAAAACCAAACCAAACAAAACCCAACCTCCCCTCCCCCCCAAAAAAACCACAACAAAATCTCCACAAATGCAATCCTTTCCAGAGGAACAAAATTCACCTGAAGCCAAGCATTTTCCATAAATCTCAGTATAATTGTTAACAATTACTTGGCATCATGAGAGACAGATGAGGGGGAAACAGATTTCCATATCTGAAAACAACATTCCCTGCTTTCTGAATGAAGTGCTCATATGAGTCATGGAAATCAATCATTCAGGCTCCTTTACTCAGTAAAGAAAGATCTAGGATCTATATATAGACATTGTTTTCTCCTCCACATGCCCCAAAGCTTGAGGTTTGGTTCAATCACAATTTTTGCTTTAAGAGTAATTCAGCTCACTTAGAGCTATAACACAAAGAATAAATGAAATGCCATATGTGAGTTGATTATATTAGTTTCATTTTTCCCTTTTTTTATAAAAACATTTGAAGACTTTTGACCTTTTTATCTTATTTTGATTGATAGAGTAAATTGCACCCTGGGGAAACAAAGAAGAGGAAGCAAGAGCTAAATCAGAAATGGAGGCAAAGCAAAAAGTTGCATACAGCTTGGAGAAAGCGCTTTACAGAAAAGCACATGGTTGTAAAAAACAAGACATTTTTCTGAAGTCTAGCTGACACTATCTGTAGTAATTCACTATTGGAAAGCAACTACCAAAAATATCAGTACAATACAAGCAGTTGTAAAACATTGCACTTATTTTCCAACCACCTCTGTCAGAAGCTTACTGAACCTTTTTCCTCAAGAGACACTTATTTCAACAATCACCAATGATTTCTTTCTGTACGTTCCTGCTATCTCAGTACACGCAGCTGTGGATTTCAGAAAAAGGAGAGCCTTTAATGATTCGTAAAAGTGAAGCAGCACTAGTTACATTACAAAGAGAGTGAAGCAAAACCAGTTCTGAAGTTCACTGTATACAACTGAGCTTATCCAAGCCTTGTATCTTTCTTGGGAAGAAGGAACACATACACAGGACACAGGTTTCTCAGAGGAAGTAGAAACTGAAATAAGAACTAGTCACGGGACTTCCATTCCTAAGTAGAGCCTCAATTTCTTTCCCCACCACCTTAGTGTCCAAACAGCATCCAACATTATCTTAACGATACATGGAGAATCAAATTTGTTGCATAGCCTTTCTACTGTATTCCCAGTAGGAAAGGATACCTATGTACTATCTCTTGCACTCCCATTCACAGGTTTTCATAAGGAGAAGGTACATGTATAGATGTGGATAGTATGTGATAACATCCTGGTTTGAGCTGGTACCTTACCATACTGCTCACCTAGCTACAGCTGGACTAAAAGGCAATTGGAATAATTACTGCTCTTTTCTACAAAATTAAAGCCTGCCTAGCAGTCAAATGTTAGCACAATGCAAGTCTCCTCATATGCATTAAGCACAGAATCTGTTTTTCATCCCCAACTCCCTACCAAACTTCAAAAATTTTTAAAACCCAGGCTGACTTCCAACTACTGTGACTGATACTACTCAACAACTCAGCACAGCCTCAGCTACCTTTCAGGAGGACAAACGTCAGTACTCTTTAAACATTTTCTGCACACTAATCTCCTTATTAGTTTAGCACTTACTCTTTCCTCCCCATCCCACCACCACAGACATTTAAATAACCCCTACATGACCCAACATTTGCCTAATTCAATTTTAGAAGGACAATACTGCCCCTAAAACATTCTGTTTTACTTAACCGATATAGCCACAAAAGCTGCTATCTGGTGGTGGGACTTCAGTTAATTAAATTGATGTTTCAAGGCTTCTGAAGACACCTGGTGAGATGATAAAACTTCTTTGCTACAGCAGAGAGGAAAGATGCCGAGCTGAGCTGCATGTATTTACCAGTATGATGCCTCTTGAGTGAAACCAGTTCTTGACTCTCGGAGCTTTCTTGACAAGCAGTCTGGCAAGACTTCCCTGAGAGGAAGCAGCTCAGGCTATGGCTACTCAGGCTATGCAGAAGCAGAATTCATGCTATGGCCACCTTGAATTTTTGGCACACCAAGACAACTGTATTTAGCTTAGAAAGCCTGCAGCTGAAATGGGCAAGTCTCTCTAGGTGGAATGAAGTCTAAAGATTAAAGCATAGTGTGGACTGTGGACCCACACCTCTCATGTGAACATCAAGTTTTTGGAATCCAATAAAAATGCAAAGATGCAGATGGAGTCAACAGAGCTATCATCTGATTTTAATACCTTCTCCTACAACCTATACGCCGTGTTACAAGGCTAAGCACCTGCACCACTCAGAACTCTCTCGTTGATTATATTAGGTCCCTCGTGCTGCAGGATGGATCAGGCTCCCTTCCTACTTGGTGTGAATCAGACTCTCTTCATAAGCAAAATAATGAGTTTAAGAAAGCAAACTACAACTGTAGACAGAAAAAAAGGCTTATGATTGTTTTTTCTTCTCTTTTTATACTAGCATTATACTAGTTGTTTTGTATTTTATCAGGGTTGTTTGCATGCTTATGCACCTACTTCAGCTCTCAGTAAACACAGGTTTCACAACTATAAAAAACCATACATGAAATATGTTGCTGTCCACAGTTTCACCTCCATCTACATTTTCCCAATCTTGTGCATTTTATGCACCTATGTTCTGTAAACACAGATTCTCTGGCACTTCAACACACTTGTGGATGCTCTAGCAGAAGAGGACTGCTGTCGTTTCTATTTTAAAACTCTGAATAGATGTTAGACTGCACAACACAACAAATAACTTCAGATGAGTAAGATGAGATGATTTTTCCAGACAGTCTAAGATCCTATAACTGTACCAAGGCTGAAAACTGAATTTTTACAATGATATGGATATTCTATAGCCTACCTGAATTTTTCATTATCCCTAAAATAAGTCTTCCTTAGTGACAGAGCCTACAGGAATTACACAAATGTCTTTTTCAAATACACAATGTCACTGAAGGTTTCAAAATTGTTTATTTAAAACACCAAAAAAACCCCCTATTTAAGCATCTGAATAATTAGCCCTTATTTTCAGAGCTTAAATATGTGAGGGTCTAACAGTCAATGGAACTGGCACTTGGCCTCTGAGCTTATTTTCTGGCTCCAAAGTGGTACTTAACCGTGTTTAATTTCCAGTGTGAAGTTTCAATGGGAGCACTCACACACCCAAAGTTTAAGTGATTTTTGGAAATGGGTAGCTTCCCTTATATCACAAAATGTTTCCCAATCATAAGCTCTCTCCCAACCCTCTACTGGAAAAAATAAGGCTTCCCTGAAAAAAAATAAAAAAATAATCAAATCTCAAATTGTCAACACTTGATGAAAATGTGTCCAGCATCCCTTCATCCTGACAAATGCATCACACACATTTATACAGACAAGCAGGTTCCTCCTGCTTCAGAGAAGCTGCACATGACTAATATTAATAATGAAGACTCAGTACAGTTCAAGTCACACATGTAGGATTTAGACTTAATCTAGGATTTAAATGGACCGTAAACTAAGTCCTTAACTAAGACTTAAGTGGATTGTAGTTCATAGCTATTTCCTTACGTATTTCTGAATTTTCTTTTAGAAGAACAACAGGAAATAACCTATGATTCTAATATTTATCAAGAATTTTATTTTTATATTCAATTTACATTGCACAAGTAAAGTAGAAAATCATCATCTTTGTAGTCTAACCTCAGCCACTTTCTAGTGCTTAGTTGGTAATTTATTTTTTCAATAGCAAAAAAGAGATGGTTTTGCTTGTTTGAACTGAAATGCTAGATGTATCAATTGAGAATGGATTGAGATAACCCCACCAGGCTTGAAACGTACAAAGCTACATTGTGCAAAGGATTTTAAGTCTTGCAAACTAACTTGTAAAGCTGGTTTCAGTATAAATACATGTGTAAAACAGGTCAAAGGAGTACAGTATTTTTTGGGCTGTAAGAGAATTTCACAGAGCACCTTTAATATAGATTACATGCACAGAGAGTATTAATAAAAAAGACTTCTAGAAATACTGCAATTATTAGTAGAACCTTTTATATACAAAACCTGGTTTTTTGAGAATGCTTACAACATCATTTTTGCATCCTTTGGCAACAGGAAGATTTGCCCTTGTGTTGTATTAAATTAAATTGTCACACATCATAAGCATCATGCCACTGTGGCTTCTAGGATATTAGAGGCCCAAGAAATAGTATCGACAAATTTTCTCCATAAGGGCTGATATCCAGAAACAAGCTACAGTCAGTCATTCATTATACGTACACAGAAAGACAGTAAGAATATTAAAATATTAATACCTAGAATACGGGTGGAAAGCATAATCAAACCTGGTGGTATGATTTTCAGCTGCAACCAGCCAAGAGTTGCACAGCTGGCTGACTTTTGTAAAACAGTAATTCTTAAAAAAAAAAAAAAAAAAAAAAAAGAATCTGAAGTTGCCTAAAGCATGCTCAACACTAGCCTTTTCATGGGCTGAGAACCATCTGGACCAGCTCCAGGTGAGCACATTGCAAATACACCTGGATAACAAAACCAGTCACCTAAACATTTCAAGTAATTCAAGTGTGTATTTACACTGTGTTGTTTTGTTACTTATTTTTAAATATACATCCAAATCTGGAATGAAAAAAATCATGTCACAGAGAGCTGGATCCCACCCCCTCACCCCCTGCCATTTACAGCACTGGAAGATTTGCTGTCCTGTCCTGGTTTCAGCAGGGATAGAGTTAATTTTCTTCATAGAAGCTAGTGTGAGACTATGTTTTGGATTTGGGATGAGAAAATGTTGATAAGGTGCTGATGTTTTGAGTTGTTGCTAAGTAGTCAAGGACAGTCCAGCTTCTCGCGCTGGCCTGCCAGCGAGAAGGGGGGGGGGGCACCGGAAGCTGGGAGGGGACACAGCTGGGTCAGCTGACCCAAACTGGCCAAAGAGGGATTCCATACCATATGACATCATGCTCAGTATATGAAGTTGGGACAAAGAAAAAGGAAGGGGTGGAAGGACATTCGGAGTTATGGCGTCTGTTTTCCCAAGAAACCATTACACATGTGATGGAGCCCTGCTTCCCTGGAGATGGCTGAACACCTGCCTGCCCATGTGGAGTGGTGAACGGATTCCTTGTTCTGCTCTGCTTGTGTGTGCACAGCTTCTGCTCTACCTATTAAACTGTCTTTATCCCAAAACATGAGTTTTCTCTCTTTTACTCTTCTGATTCTCTCCCCTGTCCCACCATGGGGGAATGAGTGAGCGGCTGCGTAGTGCCTAGTTGTTGTGATTTAACCCCAGTCAGCACACTCTTTGTTCCTCTTGAAATGCAATATGGATACACAGAAATGTGTAATTAGACCAAAGATGAAGTTACCTAACCAGGTTTCTAGTGGGAGACCTCCTTCTTCCAGATAACTTTATCATTAGTTACTCCTAGGGGTTTTTTTTGTCATTTTGATTTAAATTAATTCTGTATTCTGCTAGGAGACAACCTCAGTGCAGCAATCCCCTTCTTCATTAATTCCCAGAAGACTACCACCACCTTAGGCAAGATCAGGTTATCTCCTCTCCATCTCAGCACTAATCTGGAATCACAATGAAAAATACTGCACGGAGGGCTTCTTCATTGCTACTCTAAAATTATCACTTGTACAAAAAAAAACCCCAAACAAACACATATACTTTGTCATTTACTCACTTTCATAAGACCCTGTTCTAGGAATTATATTTGTATTTTAAAATGCTTTCTCAGAGAAAAATGTCTACAAGAAATGTTTCATATGCTTCAAAGTTCTCTTACTAAGTTTTTAAATCAAGAAGTCTCAGACTCATCAGTTCCACCTAGATACTGGGCTAGAGAACTTCCTTTCCCTTTTTTCCCCAAAAGAATTATGAATTTAACTACAATCTTGACATAAAAGAACTGTAGAGAATCATCAAATAAGACAACAGCAAACAGGCTGATTTTATGGATTCTTGAAAGCCTGAAGTTATCAATCTGCTTAGCAGAAGAGAAAGGAAAGAATTGTCTTACTGGAGACAACAGGCAAATGCTGCTGGTAGCAAGGACTGATGTGGTCACAAGAGCCATCATCTTTTCTCTTTTTTTTTGTAGCAGTTTTCCTGATTTACAGAATCACAGAGTCATTAAGGTTGGA
>NW_010559606.1:0-17076 GCF_000687285.1 Phaethon lepturus | reverse complement strand
TGGGGGTGGGAATCGGGCTTGTGCTGCCAGAAACCCTTGAATTCGGCCTAGCATCAAACTGTCGCCTTTCCCTTTCTGCTCCGGCCGCCTCCCTGCCCTCATTCCCGGAGTCGTATTTCCTTGCCTAGGGGCGCAGGAGTGGAGGTGAGCTGGCAGAGGTGGGTTGCGGAAGAAGCCTCACGGCTATTCTCCAGCCAGGCTTTAAATCAGAGTGCAATCGCATGCATCTCTGT
Organism: Phaethon lepturus; assembly: GCF_000687285.1. Taxonomy (NCBI): domain Eukaryota; kingdom Metazoa; phylum Chordata; class Aves; order Phaethontiformes; family Phaethontidae; genus Phaethon; species Phaethon lepturus. The sequence continues at coordinate 16,843 of NW_010559606.1, read as the reverse complement.
GCATCTTTGAGGGCTCAGCCTGCAAGTCTAGTACTTGAGCCGAGAAAGCTGCACTGCCTTAACAGGGAGTAACTTAAGGAGAGGTAAGCACTGCAGTTAGGAAGAGTTGCAGCACAGCCTAAACGTGTTGTATATTGATGCTGCATGCACAGTTGCCTCGTGTGCCTTTTGTGACTGCGATGTGGCAGCCAAAGCAACAGTCTGAGTTTAGGTGGCAGTTACTTGTTTGCTCTGTAGCTTTGGTACAGCTGATCAGTACCTTGGATTGGAATATCTGGGCAGACTTGCAAGAGAAGCTGCTGCTTCTGGCAGGTGTTATTGTGTGGGTTTTTTAATCAAGCACAGCAAGTACTTGGCAATTATATCTTAAGGAGAAGCCCTGGGCTGCAGCATAGCTCCTAGTGATCCATCATAAGCATAAGAGAATCAGACTTCTTGGGTCTTGTATGTGTCAACCCTTCAGTGCCTTTTTGAAAAGACTAGGAGTCAAAACCTCCATGGTATTCTGAAGACATGCTGGTTTTATCAGAATAGCTCAGCTTTCTAGGCTGTCTATCCTGAAGACTGGACTTTCGCTAACCAGCTAGCTTATCGCCCTGAAAACACCTAAAACCACCTAGATTCATAGGAGAAGCAAGGAAGAGCACAATAAGCATGCACTTGAGTAATGTGGGTTGTGTGCCTGAGTGATTCGGTAAGTATTTGTTTATGCAGATGGAGATGGGGGATGCAGTTCAAGGTGGACTGAGTGTGTTTTGTGCATACTCCAGCTGCCTGAGTCAAGGTGACCAACGATGCTTATGGAAATAGCTGCTGAATGTTTCTCTTTTGTCTTCTTTTTACCGTATCTTTCACTGTAGCTGATTCAGTCATGACTCAACCTGGTATTAACCATTAGCTGACCCTCATATGAAATTTGGCTAGTTTTTGCGTTTTAAGTTCATCTTGTCCAGAAAGCTTTGTTTCTTCTGGAAAGCTTTCCTTCTGTGTGTCATGCTATTATCAGTGTAATAGCTGGGCAAATAAAGTAACACACTGGTGCGGTGGGGGGAAAGCCAAGAGACAAGGCAGTATATATATGATAGAGCACTGCGATGGTTTTGGCATGACAGTGCCCAGTGCTGAAAAACTGCTGAAAAGCGTACCTGAGAGGAATTCAGTGGACACAGTTTCCTGCTTGCTGCAGCCCCTGTATACTATACCAGCCATGAGGGTTGCCAGCCCACCTATGCTCTTTTAGTGCTTGTGGGTGTGATACAAGTCATGAGTGACCACCACATGCAGCTGTGTTTCAGAGCTTCATTGTGTCCTCCAGGTAGTGGAAGAGTTGACCTCATTGAAAATAGAGGTAAAGAATAGGAAATGTGGGTACTAATGGCTAAAATGTGTGCCTTGTTCATAGGAATATCTCAGTTCTGTTCCTCAGGATTTCCAAAAGCAAAATCTTGCACCAGGAACATGGCAAGTATCATGTCTACAGGTTCCTCCCATAAAGTGTGTCCTGTAGCCCACAGAGCCTCACAAAAAATATGCTTGGAACAGACAGCTTTTCAGAGGTGGTCTAGCAAAGCCTTCAGCCTTGCTGAAAGTGATGGGCAAAACTCAGCATAGTTGGAAGCACTGTGGGAACAATGCCAACTAGCTATGAATCCTGGGTTAGAGCTAATCACTAAGAGATTTACCCTGTCAGCTGCTTGTCAGAGTGAACTCTAGAGCTTTTCATTGCTTAGCTTGTAGCTGCTGGGTCATTGTCTCAAGTGCTGTTGGAAGTGCATGCTGCCAACCTGCTGTTTCCCTGTGGTCTCCTGGTGGGGTTGTTTTGCAGCTGCTCAGGCATCAGCCATTCTCTTCTACCCCATGGGTGTTCAGCATAACGTTGCAGCAGCAGGAGACGCAGAGTCTGGGCAGGGTCCCCAGGGCTGGGTGGCAGAACAGCTTTGGTGTTACTGGACGCCTCTTGTGAGTACAAGCAACTGTGAACACTGATGTTCTCTGCCAGCCTGTTCCCTGAAGTGGATCTTCTGTGCAGCTCAGCAGACCTTGCTCCAAGCGGAGCCATCTCCTTTCCTGTTGGCAGACTGAGAGGCTTGGTTGAGGAGGGCAGCAACAAGTCCATGGGTTATCTAAAGGCTTTTCCATTTGCAAAGCTGATAGTGACTTCTTCAGGTTTGTCATGTTTCCTAGTGCTTGGTAATAGCTGCTTTTACATGATTGTGGACTCTTTCATAATCAGTTCTGATTAGCTGTCAGAATATCTTAGTAATGTCTTCAGAGATGAAGGATCCTGCATACTTACATGGGAATTTCTCAAAAAGTGGTGGTAGTCTCTTGAGGGATTCTTCTGTTGATGCTTCAGTCGGTTCCCTGTCTGTAGCAAGACATTACAAGTTCTTTGAAATTTTGTGTGTTTTTTTCTTGTCCTCATTTTTGCTGCCATGGAGGAGGCTCATCAGGTGCCCTGTAACAAGAAGTATCTGCGTTACAAATTGCTCTGTTTCTGCATCACATGCCACTGCATGTGTACCTCTCCCTTTCTGTTCCCACCTAGCCAGTGAGCTGTTGTGCTCCTGTCGCTCAGCAAGGCACCAAAACAATTGCAAGGTTAGTTGAGTCTTCCTAAGTACAGAGAAAGGCCTACCGACGGTGATGCAGTTCAAAACTAGTGCTGGCATCCCCCTCAGTTCTTGAGGAACTGCAGGATTTTTATTGCATCACCTTCAAGGGAGGAAGGTCCTGGCTCCTTTCTAGCTAGTCTCCTGCTCAGGACAGATGTCCTGCAGAGCAGTAGGCACTTTGTTTTCTGCACAGAACAAATCTTGTGCTGCTTTGTGCCTGTGATTTAGGGGGGAACACGTGCAAGGACTTCCTGGGTGATTGTGTACTGGGGTACAAGTACACTAATAATTGATATCAGACCTAAGATGTTCTGTGGCTTGAAGGAGCCCTTTTTTTTCTGGCAAGGCTTTAACTTGAAGAAAAAAGTTTCATTTTCTTATGCTGGTCATGTATTGTGGAAACACAGTGTTCCCTCCTTGGAGAGGACTTCCTCTGCAGTGAGCTTTTTATGACTATGATAGTGATACATGTCAGGAAGGTCAAATATTACTTTAATGTAGTCAGGATTACAGTGTTCTGTTGTCCAGTTTGCTACATGTTGCACTTTGGTGCAAGTATGTTCTTGTATTTGTTGAAAAAAGCAGAAATTCTAGAACGTGCAGGGAAACACTAATACTCTTGCTATAAAACCCTTCTCCTACACCTCTGATACACTTCTGGCACATGAACGATCATAGAAGAACTTAGAGGTTTACTTGCCATATTCCTCAGATGCCCAAGCTTTGGTCTCTGATGCTGTGGCATTTGTATAGTCCTGCTGGAAGCAGTGACCAATGCCAGGGTACAGGAATCAGTTTGTGCATATTCAGTCTACAGTGAAGGAAACGTCACCTTACTAAGCAGACGTTGTGGAGGGTTTTTGCTAGCCAGCTTCAGGCATTTGGTGTACAACTGCTGTTACTGGTAATGGAATGAGAAATATTTTCTTAAGCTTGCTTTTTGCAAAGTAAAACTTGTGGCCATATGCATTTATCTCAGCTTGAAACAATTTCTTTAGTTGTCTGTCTGTGCTAATTTAATATATTTAATTTTTAGGACACCTCTGCATCTCGCTTGTGCAAACGGCCATGGGGATGTCGTTACATATCTAGTAGAAAACAAGTGTAAGCTAAATCTTCTTGACAATGATAACAAATCGCCACTGATGAAGGTATGTGGAATATGTTAAGTTCTTGCAAGTGGGGCTTACTGATTATGCACTAAATGATATGTATTTTGCAGGATTCTTTACACAGACCTGTGTAGAAATGTGCATATTTTAATTAGAGTGGAATAGGCATATGTTAGCTAATCTTTGAAGGTGCTCTTATTTTGCAGCGTTGGGAAGCTGGGGGAATTGTAACAGAGTGAAATGTAAATGCTGGAAGTTTTTCCTTTTTTGTGTGTTATTCCCAGGCAGTACAGTGCCAGCAAAAAAAATGTGTGGCTATTCTTCTAGAGCATGGTGCTGACCCAAATCTGGCAGATGCTGACGGCAACACTGCCCTTCACCTTGCTGTCATATCTCCCAATACATCTGTAGCAGAGCTGTTACTTGAGCATAATGCCAATATTGATGCCCAGAATAAGGTAAATTTTTTTATCTGTTAAGGAAGTTCTTTCAAAAACTTGCATTAATATTTCTCTTGAAGGGCTTTTTACTTTGATTTTTAACTTGACTCATTTATCTGTTCTTTCAGGAGGGATATAGCCCACTCATTCTTGCTGTCTCTGAACACCATGAAGAGATGGTAGAATTTCTCCTTAAAAAAGGAGCCGACGTGCATGCTCGAGATCAGTGTGAAAGGTGAAGGGTTTGTCAAATTCTGCATGGGTGTCTCTAGTATTCTTTAGGTTGGACTGATGAGAGGCACGGGAATGAGCGCTGGGAAAAAAAAAAGCCGGGAGCCACACAGAAGGAGTTATTTCTGTGTGACTTGTGAAAGCAGGTCTGCACTTGGATGCTTTTTGCATTGAGGATTGCAAGAAGGCATTGTCTGTGGTGCCTTTCTGGCAGAAAACGTGCCATTAGCTCAGTAGCATTGCCTAAATTCGGGGAAAAAACCTCCTCCTGCATAGCAGTGTAGTTTGCATTTTAGAGTTGTCTATGTGGAAGCTTTGTCTGAAGGTTGAACATTTAATTGTTTTGACTCCCTGTCCCATTTTATTGTTGCTCTTAATGCTTAATGAAAACTGCTTTTTCTTTCATTAATTTCAAAATAATGAGGAAAATTCTGGAGAGCAAATAGGAATAAAAATAATTACAGTGTGTGTGTGTAAAAATTATCTATTTCATATCATATTTTGGATGTTTCAGAACCCCACTTATGACTGCTGCTTCTGGTGGGGATCTTAATTTCATAAAAGTTCTTCTTCAGTATGGTGCTGATGTTTCCCATAAAGATACTAATGGACGGACAGCTGAGGATTATGCTGTTATTCATGGACATTCTAGGTAAAATTCTAAGTTTATCATTACAGTAAGTTGTCAGTTATCAGTATGGCTTTTGAACATTTTTGGTAATAGCACCAAAGTTTGATGGTGTGTTGAGACCTCTCTTGAAGCTGTGCTCAGTTAGGTCTTCTGATATGTATCATTCCTATGTCTAGTGTTAACTTGGAAGTTGGGGAAAATTTCCACCCAAAATTCTCTGTTAGATTTCAAGTTTTGTTGCTAAGCTCACATCTGCCCCATATAAACTCTGAAAAGTGTCTGTAGCATACAGTTAGCCAGAGGTGGAACTCTGGAGGTCAAACTGTAACCCTCTCCCCAGACCAGCACTGTTGTCCTTACTAACTTCCACTACGATGACTAGGAGCTACCAGCCTTTTCCTTCATAGCAGATCTAACCGCTTAAAATCTTATGCAGTTTTACTCCTCTTATGCATAGCTTTGTACCTTTGGGTGTTCCTTCTCTAAGGTGGTTATGTGTGCTTAAAAGCTAGGCTGAAAGAAATGTACTAAGCAGGAGTTAATTGCTTTGTGGGTATGAATACACATCTATAGAATGAACATGACTATAGTGAATATTGAAGTATGTAATAGCCATGCAGTAAGTGCTGTGTGTATTACCCTTAGTGAATACATAAAAGTATATGAATTCATATGGCTATGATGGATAATAAGTGGCTGTTAACTATTCTATTAAATGATATATGAAAGTATGTGGGTATTTTTACCAAATACATTTCCTCTCTTTCTATATATAGTCTTAGTAAACAACTGGCGGAATACGCAGACTGCGAAAACACTGGAGAAGCTTCTGCAGGTGATGCACAAGGCATCACGGTACTTAGCACTCCTCACCGAGCAGGAGCTGCTGGCTTTATGTTGGGTGCACCTGCTGTGGACAGAGGAGGTAGGATCCTTAACCATGGAGGAGCTCATGAGGAAAATCACTGTGGCCTTTTCTTTAGGTGGTTTGTATTGTTAAAGCTTTTTGTGTTCACCATTGACTTCAGCAGAGGCATCAGGTGGAGTAATGAAATAAGTTGAATGTGCTTATTTGTTGCTAGTTGGAGGTGCTTCCTGTCAGGCTGTGAAGGCAGTTGTGATTTGTGCGCTACATGTTCACTTACAGGGTTGTTGCCTTCTGCCTGTAAGATTGCACATCTAGAGGGTTTTTCCTAGAGAGAGAAGGAGGACAGAGAAGGAACTAGATCAGAGCGTATTTGTTTTTCAGGTGTATACTTCTACCTATAGTTGGCCATTCAGACTGAAAATCCAATTGCAAAAGCAGTAGCTTCATCCTGAATAGTTGTTTATCTTTCTGTAGCTGGGAAGCAACATACGAGTTAGCAGGAAGATAAATGTCTTGTTGATTTCCATTGAGTTTGTATGTCTTTGTTTTTAATATTAATAGTTTCACCTGCACTAAGCTCCTTTTAGTGAATCATCTCATGTCTCAGCATCAGTTACAGTTGTTTCTGTGTAGGTGCTGTAGAGACATACTTAGTTACTTTTCCAAGACAATTTTTCCTTTGTCAGCAATAACAATGCAGTGTCTGTGTATACTGTATCTTCTTGGATATAGTTTGATTTACAATAAAATAACACTTTTCTTCCACTTTCAGTAATTTCATGACATAAACTTTAAAAAAATCCATATTACCTTGTGATCCATTAAATTACCTTGTGATCAAAAAATTAGCTACTTCAGTGAGTTTGTAAAATCCAGTTGATGCTTATCAGCATCATATAGCCCTAAAGGAATCTTAGAAAATTAGTATTTTAATATAAATAAAATTGTTTGTCTTGTACTTTACATCTTAGGCCCTATAGTGGGAAGTTTTATTCTTTCTGGTTGTCTAAGGGTGTTATATCAGAATGATGTGGCAAATGGGCAGCGGTCAGTGTTCAAACACAGTTCATTACTCCTTTTTTAAATATCTAAAGAAATATGAGCAAAACATGGGATTATTTTCCTCATTGACTTTTCACAGATGCATGAATTTTAATTTAGAGCCAAACTTTGTTCCTTTGACTTGGGAACAGTTGCTTTGATCTAGTTGGAGATTTGTAAAGTTCTTGATAGATTGAAGGAAAGACCTGTGTTATTTTAAAATATGTGACTTAAAGAATAATACTGTTGTGTGATTCCAAAATTGACAAACTCTCAGGGAAACATGGGTTCTCAAACCAAGTAATTTGCCCTATTCCTTGAAAATTATAGTACTACTAACAAAAGTCCCCAGTATTATGGGAAATCTTTACTTCTCTTCGTTTGAAGAGGCATAATAAATATGGAGGAGAAAGACTATGCTCTGTTCTCAGTCTGTTTCTAGTAGGGCTTGTTTTTCTTCTGAGTAGTATGAATCCTTTTCTCCTTGTGCTCAGTCTCTTAAAAGATGACTCCAGCATGTTGAGTGAGAGGGATTAGTAGCATATAGTGAACATTTATTGTCATTAATTCTGCAGTCTCTGTACCCACAAAGCACAGGTCCTGTATCATGACTGTCCCTTTGATAATGCTGCAGTAATAGGCTTTGAAGCCTATGTTAAACGAGAAGCTGGGATGATCCAGAGGGACCAGAGAAGCACACACTTTGGAATTCTTTTCTTTTGCTCTTCGGTACTGTGTTTCTGGGATCTTCAATACTTTCCTTATTCCTCTTGCTGCTTTTGCAGTTGTGGAACATTCTTCAAAATATTCTCCTCTAATGAGCAAGTCAGCATATTTAAGAAGTTGGTTCATGCTTATTTGAGTGTTTACTTTTTGTCAGAACATGAACCTTTTTATTAATCACAGACAGGTTTGCAAAAACCTCCAAATGAATGGCTTCCAGCCCTAGCATATTGAATGGCAGACTTTTTAGATTTGAAGCTGGAATTTCTTTGGCAAATAATAATAATTATGCAATTTTTCTAAAGGCAAGGATTCAGATTTCTAGTATGTCTGCACTGGCAGGTTTTTTTTAGCTACTGCACTGCATATTAGCGTATTGTTCCTTCAGTGTTTCCCTGAGTCCCTACAAAAACTGTTGGTTTTTCATCGTAGATCTCTTGGAAAAGAAATGAGTGCTTCAGTGTGATTTACATCTTCTGAGGTCAGAAAGAGTTGTCCTGTATCACTTTTTAAGAAAACTGAGAAATGGAGAAGGGATGAGAAACCATCTTGAGGTAGTTTCTTAACATTTTGAGTGTATGTTTTTGATAGGAGTCCTTTTGCCACATACATTCTGTGTATTTGTGGTAAAATCAATGTAAGCAGGACACCCTTCTGCTCAGAGACAAATGTTATGGCCTTGTCATGAAGAAAATTGGTGTTGGGTAGCTGCAGTAACAGAACACCACCATTCGTTGACTTAAAATATAAATTTTACTGAGTAGGGTGGATAGAACAGGTGGATAGCGATTTATATTCTGAAGCTTCTGTTCCACAACAGACAGACAAGCATATGCACACAAACACACTTGCGTGATACTCACACCAGTCAATGTACCTGTTTTGGTCCAGTTGTGGCCTACGGTGCTGAGGGAACAGGGTATTCATTCTGACTGCTTGTCATGTCTGCATTCTGGCTGGTGGCATAGCTTCTGTATGTGAACAGTTCAGCATGGTCAAGTCAGTATAAACAGGATTGTCATCTTCAGATTGAGGTAGGAGAGGCCTATGTTTGCATCAGGTGCCAACTGACACAACTTTTCAGGTGAGCTGGCTTAGGGCAATAAGTATATGGATTGTCTTTTTAGTGAGGAGAACAAACATGCTGAAACTGTAATGTAAGGTGAGTGAGTGTAAATAACATAATGGCTAGAAGTCGCGTGGTGGTGGAGCCAAGATTTCCTTCAAAATTTCTGGATAGTGTATCTCCAAAGTTTAGTTGTTAGTACCTAAGGATTTTTGGGATGCTTAGAGTGGGGGTTTTTAAGTGTGCTCTATGTGTAAAGCCCTCTACAAATATGAAGGAATTGCATTTGCAGTATGTGCTATATGAGGACTAGTCAAGTTGTCAATATAAAGTTGTCAGTAGAGTAAATTTCTCATAATCCGTTGCAGGATTTCAAAATATTGGTATATGGGTATTTTACACGCAGCAAGTAAATTAAGTTATACTGTTTGACATTGTCCCTTGAGAGCAAAGTTCTGTAGACGATGATTGTTTTTGTTTCTAGCATTTACAACTGTAGAGTAGACTGATAGTCACAGTACATTTTCCCATTGCTGTAGCTTTGTTGCTGTGCTGCTCATATTTTCCAAACTTCTGGGAAGTCAAATTTATTCTGATGTCGTTGTTTCATCTGTCCTTTCCATGCCTTTTCCTAAATGGATATAGGAATGCAACAATCTCCTAACCAGACATCAAGAACAGGAAAATCAAGGAAAGGTATTCTGTACAGTAGCATTTCAAATATGAAACATGTTTGTGTGATATACAAATAAATCTATGATGTTGTTTTAGCCTCGAGGACCCTATTTTGATGGGTTTGGTTTTATAAATTAGATTTGAGAGCAGGCTTTGGGTGCTTTTTATTTGTTTGCATGTTTTGCATGAGTCATTATTGAATTGAGTGTTTGCTTTGTGTCATTAGTGATGGTAAATATATATATTATTGTTTTAAAATATGTTCTTCTGTTGCTCCAAAATGGAAATGGACTTCAATTAAAGTGGAAACAAGCAATCCCCAGAGACTGTTTTTAGATTCCATTTCTATGTTAGGGCATCAAGGTCTGTCTGAACTCTAGCTCATGAACTTCCTCTGTTGCTTTCTAAAGGACAATGTGACCTGGTTTGGATCATTGCTTAAAGTTACTGTACATTGAAAGCAAAAGTTCAGATAACTTACTCATCTGGTTTGAGTAATTAGAACCATACTAATTGAGAATATAACTGAAGTCACCTATCAAGAGTTTATAACAGAGTGCTTAACCCTACCCTCACAGTTCTAAGACACAAGTTTTCATTCAGCTTTGAAGGTTAGCAGGTAGATTAGACTGTGGGTACTGAGTGAATTAACAGAAAACTTTTGGTACTTAAAACTAATTAATATTTTTAAATATTATGTGTTTGCAATGGGAAACATTGAAAATCAGAGATTGTGTTGGTCTGTTTTGACTGTTTTAGCTTGTCCTCACACTGGAAGTTTCATCCTCTAGGTTTTGTCTGCATGGCATGTCTACACTGAACATGTATACTGTATTTCATTGTCTGAAAGCCCTGTTCAGGTCAGGAGATGTACTCATCAAAGTTCCCACATAAACCCTGTCTTTAGGACAGACAAAATTTCCATGCTTATTTGTGGTTTACTGGTAGTAGAAGAGATGTCTTCAGGCATGGTATGCCTTTGTTTTCTTTTCCTTTTAATGATTTTGCTAAGACCTTGGTTAGGTTGTCATCATGTGACTTTATGGAAGGTCATCTATCTCCTGTTTATAAGCAACTTCATTTTGTTGTGATAGCTAACAAGAATTATTTATCGAGAATTTGAGGAATGCTGAAATAGCTACTATGTGGAGGTTACATTTGTTTGTGTTTTCCCTTCTGTCTTAGGAACTGAAGAACCCTTTCATTTCATCTTACTTGTTGATAGTTGAGAAGTTTTAGCACTCTTCAGGCTGGATGCCTAGAGTTCAGATTTCATCAGTATGTCAGTGATATGCTAGAGTGCGCTCTCATCAAGTTTGCAAATGCCCCCAAGGTGGGGGGATCAGTAGATATGGCTCAGGGCAGCGCTGCCATTCAGAGGGACCTTGACGAGCTGTGGACGTGGACTGTCCATCCTGTCTTATGAAATTCAGCAAGGGCAAAGACCAGCTATTTCAGCATAATGTTATACATAATATTACCTGAAATAGTAAAATCTCTGCGTGTGATGTGTACTCCTGTGTGTAATGGTACTTCAGAGGTTCATTTATTTACTGTCTTACTAAACTATGACCATTTTGTTAACTGTTTACTAGCATAGCCTAGTCATGCTATGCTTCTTTGGGGGGGGATGTTTCTTAAACTTGTAGGTATAAGAGTCCGAAGGAGATATAACTTTGGTCTCTTTTGGTTTTGTTTTTTTTTAAATTCAGTATGATTTGAAAAAGCAGCTGTTTTGGAAACATATTCATTCATACTGTCTTGTGTTGAATTGACTACCCCAGAGTTTCATTCTGTTACGACCTGTAAAGTTGTCCATGTTAAATGTTTATATGTGCTGGTTAATTTTTAGCATGCCAAATCTAATTTCAACATGTCAATTAATATTTGAACAGCAATAGATGACCTTTCCCAAGGAGACTCAATAAGGTAAGACTTTAAAAATACCTAACACTTACCTGAGGAATGATTTGAGAGACACAGTACTCATCTTGCTTTGCTTTTTAAGAAGCTCTGAGAAAGAGGGGAGTGATGACAGTTGGCATACTTCTGAGGAAGAAGAACTCGATTTTACCCCCAAGGTATGAAGCCTTTCCAGAAAAAATGTGCTGTAAAAATAAGTGATTTGAAGGCAACCTTTCCCTGAGATTGAAAGAAACTGCAGTTCCAGCCAATATTGTTTTCTCCTTAGAAGCAGTCTGGCTTGCCAGCCTTTCTTCTGCTGTGAGTTTTTCCTAAAAGACCTGTAGCTGTGGCAAAGCATGCAGTAGACGTGTGGTTTGGGGTAAAAGAGCAATAGGTGACGAGATAAACCACCACATTGTTTCATTTGTTCTTTTTCATTTGAGTCAGATTTGCAGACCCTAAAAGTTTGTCAGTTACTATTATAACCTATTCTGTTCTTCTCCAAACATTGTTATTGTTTCCTGTAAATTTGGTGATAGAATCCTAACTGATAAATACAACGGGCATTTATTTATCAAGACCTACTGAAATCCTTCATCACCTAGTTCTCCTTTCCTCCTCGTCAGGTTCCTCAAGAGCACACGATGGATAAATTACTCAAATGGGTCATCTTTTTTCTTTTAGGAGATGGCATTCCATGCTTGCATGTAATCTCACACTGCATGTTTTCCCTCTTTTTTGAATGCCAGTAGTATTCTTTTTGTCAGCTATAAGCTCTCATGCCTACTGTTTTTACTAATGTTCTGAAGAGTTATCAACTTCTTTAGGGATGTCTGAAGCATGTATTCTGTTGCACTGGGAATCTACAGTGATGAGGAACCTGAGTGTGGTAGTTAAACCCACTCTGTAATGCTGCAGATGCAAGCATGTTTATTTTTAACATGATTTCATTTTCTTGCATTGATTTAAATAGAAATGATGTATTTTTCTGGCATGATTTTGAAAGTCAGGGATATTTTGGTAAATGTACTTGCAGGGATTAATTCGTGCATTAAGTCTAGGGATCTTAACAGTTGCTTGCGTTGTACGCACTTGCAAGTAAGCATCCTGAAACTGCAGTCTTACATATACCTGAATCTTACTTAATTATTACAAATATTAAAAACAGATTTTTCGAACTGATATGCATGTAAACCTAGTTTTGGAAACAGTTTGCAGAAGGGTGCTTGCACAGTGTTTTGGGGTGAAATACTCACTGAATTGCATATGTGAGGAGTGTTTGTGTAGTTGGAACTATAGGATGGAGCCAGCACCTGAGCACTATCAAAAGGACAGCCTGATTATGTTTACTGTTCAAGATTTGATGTGAACAAAGGATTTGTTGTTGTTACTGTTAAAAAAAAAAAAGTTTTTGCTTAAATAAATCTTTATTTACAGAAGCTGCAGAAGCCAAACTTGACACAGTTAATGAATGCTTCCCAGCAGTTCAGGAAAAACAGTAAGTTATTTGGAAAAGATTACATGATATACTGATATATAAAAGCAGACTTGCTAAGCAGTTTGGTGTTTTTTGTGGGTTTTTTTTGTTTGGTTTTTTTGGGGTTTTTTGGGGGTTTTTTTTGTTTTTTTTTTTTCCAAAATACTACTTTTCTCATTTTGAAAATACAGCACGTACTTACTTTTTTCTGAAATGACTAATATTGTTAAAATGAAGATATTAATCTTTTCCTAAGCCTTTGTCCCTGGTCAAGTCCTTCCTCCATCCTGCACCCTTCCCTACCTGGCTCCTTTTGCAGACAGTTCCAGGTGACTCTCTTCCTGTTCATTAAACCGGTAACATGCCTATTGCTATTTACATCAATCCTTTTGTTCACATGCATTTTTCCTTTTCTTGTGCTTTAAGATGATGGTGATGGTTCTAGAATTGAAAATCCTAAGTCACCAAAGAAAAGCCTCAAAGAAAGAACTCCATCAGATGCAAACCTGAACAAAGGAGAACATGGAGAACTGTTGAATCAAAATGTCTCAGATGCAAGCAACCTGGAGGAAGAAGAATTGGAGGAGGAGGAGGAGGAAGATGAAAGTGACAATGGAGATGATGATGAAGATTATGAGGAGGAGGAAGAGGAGGAGGAGGAGGAAGATCTGGAAGATGAAGAAACTCAGTGTCATGACATACTGGAGGAGGAGCAGGGGGAAAAAACAAAACCTAGAAGGGAAATTAATCAGAACTTGGAGTATTTTGGTAACACTAAGTATGAAGGGGAGGCTCGGTGTGGAACTGGAGATGTCTGTGATGATTATCATAAGCTAAGTAAAGAACTTGATGGAAAGGTGGAGGAATCTGTTGATACTCCTGTGTCTTTTATTGCTGGGTGTTATGAAAGGTTGCAGGAAAATATAACTGCCCTGTCTCCAAAGATAATGAATAATGAAGTATCTTGCAAGTCAGTACCAAAACAATCTGTCTTTCAAAATCTAAATAATTTGCAAGATACACAGGAAAGCTGGAACAAGAAAACCATGATTCAGGAGAAGTTTCACAGAAATGCTGACTCCTGTTTTGCAGACTCTGAAATGACAAACTGGAAAAAAGAGACACCTCCACCTCTTTCAGATAGTTGTCTTAAGGAGAAAAAGTCAAGTTTCGGTGATGGCTTTGAAAGTGGTAATAATTCTCGGTCAGCAGCAAAAAACCCAAGGCTTGAAAGTCAAAGACCAAACTCTGTCATTCTTGAACATGTGCATGATGATGATACTGAAGAAGAGCAATATGAAGAAGCAAATGATAAAGTCTGTGAAGCACTGAAACAAAAAAGTGAAAACTTGTGCTTAAATAGGCATGAAGAAGATTTAAGAGCAGCATTTCACTCAAGCATCAAAGCAAGTATATAGGGATGATTCAATAACAAGGGTATTTTCTAAGGGTAATACAAGTAAGAAACAAATGGTAAACTGGATTTCTGTTAATACTTATTCTTTACATATATCCATCTTTTGATCATCCTTTTTTGGTATTAGAAAATGTCTTACTCTTAGCCAAAGCAGTTTCTTAGGTGTAAGAATAATATCAGGCAGCATTTTCAATATGTTTTTTTTTCCTATTGGTTACAGTGGTTTTGCAGAAAAAAGAATAGGCAGTAGTGTTTTTCTGGAATCAATTTTTTCTCAGTTGTTACGTACGGTTTTATCTGTGAAGATTTACTGCCATTTAGTAAAATTCATGGTGTGATGGCTGAAAGTGAGGAAACAAAAAGAAGTTTGGATAAAATTGAGAGCAGGAAGCTAGTGCTTTTCCTTGGTGCAAAGCAGGGGAAAAGAATGTGTTCCAGATTGATGTAACTTAAATGAAGCTAGAGTTAGACTGATATGAGGAAGTACTCCGTGGAGGCTTTGCAGAATGCGGGACAAGACAATGCCATTAGACATTGCTCTCTATTCATACCGATTCCCATGGTAACACTGAAGGCCTTGTAAAACAAGGCTCAACAAAGTTTCCTTTTTCTGTTACACGAGAAAAGTATTTTTCAAGTTGTCGATGAATGGCAAAGATGCTTGTTTCTGTTCTTTGCAGCTGTTCTGGTCAATCTCTTTTAGGAAGAATCACCTGAACAGGAAGAGGAGGAGCAGGAGAAGGAAGACACTGGTGAACAGCTACGAACTGCAGTTGTTGAGGGTGTGAAAAATTCTGTTTGTAATGATAGCCATCAGGTCAACAATGCTTCAAAAAGTGCTGGTGAGAGGAATGAGTTAGTAAATACTGATCCCAGTTCTTCCTCTATAAATATTAATGCACAGTAAATGAACTAAAATGGTGATTGACTTCTGAGATAGCAAATTTTTCCTTTGCTTGTGAATCCTAATGGGCATTGGCAGAGAAGGAAAGCAGCTTTTGTTCCTTTTCATTCATTCTTGAAGAACTGAAATTGTGGTATTGGATTCCAAATGATGCTATATAAAGTGCCATTCTTGCTTTTGTTGTTGCATTCTCCCTGAAACAGTCTGAACAAAATGCACAGATGAAAAAGAGAAGGAGGACTAGAGTATCTTGGGTGTGACGGTAGTATTCCTCTTTCAGGCCTGTACTGTCAGAGTGAAAAGCTGTGATTTGCTTTTGTCTGAAGCCTGGGAAAGATTTGAGTCAAGTTGAGAGAAAACTGTTCTGTTCCAGTGCCTCACCCTGTCCAGTTTTAAAATGTAGAAAGTATCTCCAATGCACACACACTTCAAAGAATCACTAAGGTTGGAAAGGACCTTCAAGATCATCAAGTCCAACCATTAATCCAGCACCACCATGTTCCCTAAACCATGTCCTGAAGCACCACATCCACACGTTTTTTGAACGCTTCTAGAGATGGCGACTCCACCACCTCCCTGGGCAGCCTGTTCCAATGCTTGACCACCCTCTCGGTGAAGAAATTTTTCCTAATATCCAATCTAAACCTCCCCTGGCATAACTTGAGGCCATTTCCTCTCGTCCTATCGCTGGTTACTTGGGAGAAGAGACCAACACCCTTGTGTGTGCTTGAAAGCATTACCAGCTTGGTCAGGGTTGCGCACTTTGACACTCACCTCAGGTCTCGGAGCAGGAGGAGAAGGCACCATTTCCATTGTTTGTCTCCAGAGAGTAGCTTGGTGTGGTAGCTGTTACCAGAGCATGTGTAGTTGCTGATCAAATGCTACACAGAGGGCCTGGCAGAACCTGCTGTATTCAAGTGTTGTCCCATATACATGTTCTTCTGTCTCTGCATTTTACCATAAGCATGCGTTTGACATAGTCTCAGTAGTCAGACCCAAGGCTGGAACCAGTAGTTGCCCTCTTCTGGGGTGGATGCCCTCACTGCTCTCCAGCTCCTTCCCACTTCTTTCTGTGCATGTCTCCACATGAGTGAATCCTGAAACAGTTTTACCTAATGGAGTAGCTTAAAACAGAAATGAAGGTAGTCTGATCTGTCCAGGAACACACTGAGACTGAGCCTTACGTTTGGTAGAGAAGGGATTTGGATGCTAACCCCCTGAGAAAGAAACAGCTTTTGTGTTTGGGGTGAGTGAGCTGTGAGCCTCTATTGTTAAATGGCAATGCTTAGGTGTCTAGCTTCTGGGAAGGTGCAGGTTAACAACTCTCTATCAAGGAAGATCTTTCCTGGTAGTGCTACAAAAGCAGCATTGTTTCTTGGTGATTTCAGTGATGTTACTGTGAGAATGTTTTCAATAATGTTTCTATGGTACCTCCTGTACAGTAGAAAGTGGGTAGCAAATGTCAACTTCTGGAGCTGTAGGCTGGAGAGCAGTTGACCTAAACTCTGTATACCACAGGACTGCAATGTGCTGAAGTCTCTTCCTGACCATTACCTGAACATGTTGAGTGTTGCTTGTAACTGTGTCTGCTGTTCTCCATAGCCATCTTACGCTAGAAAGGAGGTGAGAAGAGGTATGATGCAAACAAATACCATGAGGTGGCTGGGCGCAAAGAAACCCTTGAATAACCCTTGAAAGTCATGTTTTAATACTAGCTGGAGAACGGGCAGAGTAAAAG
>NW_010559605.1:1222-33970 GCF_000687285.1 Phaethon lepturus | reverse complement strand
GCAGCCCTGCTATAGCGGAGGCTGCCATGGTTTCCAGTGCTGTAACCGAGGGACGGCTAGTTTCTCGCTAAAAAGCGTTCCCTGTGTTTTGGCTAGTATTCCTCTTGGAAAGCCAGTGGTATGTTCAAGTCTTAGGTTTAGAGTCTTTATATGCCTCTATAGAGTGTTATATAAATGTAGGTTATATTTTTTGGTTATACTTGACAGACAAGATTTTCATCAGGTGATTGCACCAGTTGTTGTAATGATAAGGCTTGATAAGGCTTTTCTGACTGCTATCGTAGCACAAAACTGGTAGTTAAAGAAACTCCAGACGCTGTGGAATTGCGACCCCTTTAATCATGTCTTAAGAACAAAATTATAACCTGAATAGTGGTGCCACACTTAAACACGGGTTCTTTATGCTTGAGTTGTGTAGTAGGCAAGATGTGAAGGTAATTTATTACTGCGTTGAGGTTGTTATCTTTTGTCTCTTTGAAAGCATTTATTTTGCTGAAGTAGAAAACAGCCTAAGCCTACAGGCCTATGACAGTGTGGTTGTGTAACAAGGGCTGTAATTCTGTCTCTTTCTACCGAATAGCAGAAAAAAGGTCTTGCAGGAAACAAGTTTTTACTAAAATATAAGTATCTTTGGTAATGAGGGAGTACTAGATATAGAAAGAAATATTTGTGTATGCTTCTTTCCTACCTGATCTTCAGCAAGGTGGAAGAATTTCAGTCGTATTTCATGACCCAATAACGATTCTATGCCTTTTGTATAGTGTAAATAGGAAGGGTCTGAAACTCTGCCACAGAATTTCTATATGAAAAGATGCTCTGTTGTAAATCTTAAATAACTGTTGGTTGTCCAAGCAATTCAAAAGCAGTTTAAGCAAAGCTGCAACTGTCCTTCCAGGCATAGCTGATTGAGAGTTCTTATGAAAACTTGACTATTTAAAAAAAAACAAAAACAAAACAAACAAAAGACAAACAAGCCCACATAAAACTCCTTGTTTTTCTTCCTGACAGTTCTTCCGATTATGTAGCACTGTTCCTCTCTGGGAGGTACTAATGTCTGAAGAATAGTTTGCCTCTTTTGATTGCACAAGAGATGCAATGGTTTGCTTCTTTATATAAACAAGTGGGATGTGATGTCTAGGCTGTACTCTGTTTTACTGCTTGATCTTTGGCCATCCTCTCCTGAGAATGAAAGCTAGTTCAAAGCACTTCCACCAGAGGGGTGATAGGAGACATGCGTGTAGTTGCCACAGAAAGTCCTCTTTGGCATTTGAAACCAGTTTCCAAGTGTTTTGATAAGTATAACTTGGCTGGGAAGGGCAGTCTTTGTTGAAACTAATTAGACTCTTCCCCCCCCCTCTTCTAGAGGAATGGCTCCTTGTTGGTACCAAACAAGGGCATCTTCTTCTTTACAGGATCAAGAAAGACATAGGTAAGTTGATTTTAAGAATGGCACAAAAAGTTGATCACGTTACTTTTATTTCATGCACTTTAAGAGATTGTAGTGATGTTGACGCAAATGTGTTGCACTGCTGATTTTTTTTTTTCCTACTTAGTATTTAACAAATATTTTTGTGGGATCTTTGGTGAAAGTGTGCATACCATTTAGCAGATGTGCAAGAAAGATAGCAAGTAGTATGAGCCTTTTTTCTGTTTTAAAGTGTGTTACATACCAGGTCTCTGTATGTTTGAATTTGTAGTAAGTTAGTGTAATTTTGTGAATACAGTGCATAAACATGCGCTAAGGCACTGCAGTGTGCTTATTGCCAGAGGTTTGATGTTTGCCTTCTGTTAATGAAGGACTTGATTAGTGAAAGAGCAGCTTTATTCAGTGGGTCCATAAGCATCAAAGGATGGGGAAGAGAGATCCCTCCTAACCACTCCTGTCCTGTATTGACTTTTCTCCCTGCCTCTTTGACAGTCATATGTGTTCATAGTCTGTTCTGGAGATGCCACAAAGAGAACTATTGTATTTTTGGTTTAGTTAAAATAGATCTTCACTAAACAGATTTGTATTTTACATTATCTGCTATTATGTTGAAAATTATGTTACTGAGCACAGTAATGTAGTGTAGTGTGAGACAGGAAAGAAAAAAACCATCTACTTCCAAGTTTGTCAGCTCTTGGAAAAATGTTTATTTGTAGCTACTTGGATTCTAGAGACTGAATTCAGCTTGCTTTTTCCAAAACTTGTAGGCCGTCTATTCCAATCAGAACATGCTAGTCTTGAGTTGCTAGTGTCTTATCTCACATGGTAAATTTCTCCCCCTTTTTTGCATCAATGCCAGGAGAGGTTATGTCATCAGAAAGTGTCTGTAAGTCTTTATCCCTAAAACTCCTTTTAAACCCTTGTGGTGTAGTGTTTATTCCTTGTCTACTTTGCAGTGATATGCTCTCTAGCAATTTAAATTGCTGATATTTGATTGGTATGGATGAAGTCATTATGGGTATCTTTGTATCTCTGGGTTTCAAAATACTTAAATGTAATTCTTGTAATCTAAAATTTCAGCAAGGCAAAAATGTAACTATTGATGAGGTCCTCGGATGGGTACAAGAAGTGTAATTTAAATTTTCACCTGACTGTAGAAGACCTTCTGATGCATTTGGTTATTAAGTAAAAGATAGCACAGAGATGTTAGAAGAATGATTCTTATAGTGTTAAGTGGCTAAGTTTGCTTTCATAATTCTTCATAATCTATTTAGTGTGAGATACATTCAGTCATAAATTTAAGGGCAATTTCAGTTTACATAACCTCCCAAATCTTTTTCATAGGTTGCAATAGGTTTGAAGTGACACTAGAGAAATCCAACAAGAACTTCTCAAAAAAGATTCAGCAGGTAGGAAATACTATCTTCTTGACATGGGGACAGTTTTCCGGTGTTTTTAGCCAAGAAACAAAATACCAAATGTAAATCTGGAGTCTCTGCTAAGCTTAACAAAAAATTTCCCCCAAACTATAGATTCTTCTAGAGGTGGCACAGCCTGGTATTTTTGCCCACTCTTCCCATAACAGGAATAGACTTGGTTTGGTTGCTAAAACAGAAAGCAAAGAATTGGAACTTACAGGTTTATTTTTGACTTCTGTAGAAATGCTTTGCGCAGTAAATCTTCAGCTGCTCTCTCTGAGAATATTTGTAAAAGTGATGGTAATAACACCAACAGACTGTAATACATAATTTGACTCTTGGATAAAATGCTATGGGAATGTGAATGTAATTTCTCTTAACTGGAATTCAGAACTGAAGTAACTGATTATCTACTGCCAGTCTTGCTACTGTTTCCTTTTTTTTTTATAACTTTGGCTCATTGATTATATTGATTCTTAGGAAAGCACTTGCCTCAAAAGATTATGCAGCCTCTTTCAGTAGCACCCTGCATATCTTTTAGAAGTACTTCTGTACTAGTAACATACCATACATTGTAGAATTTTTTACCAGGTTAGGTTGCAGGCTCTATGTGCTATCTTGTAAAAACTGAGTATAAGTGAAAGGGGTTGCAACAGCTGGAGGACGTTTGTGCATAGATAGCTGCCTTGCTGTTTTCATTATTTTGAGAATATCCAAGATGCATTTTCTTAGACTGTCTATAATCAAGCCGTGTTCAGAGGTTTAGTTTATGAATGGAGTCACTAACAGAATTCTTTCTTTCAGATTCATGTTGTTTCTCAGTTTAAAATTCTGGTCAGTTTATTAGGTAAGTGAAGAAAATGTTTTAATATTTAATGAGCTCTTCTCAATGCAGTTACTTGGCTGAATGTGGCACCCTTTCCACACACTTGCATAGCAGCCTATTTGTTAAAAAGTCATTGTGTAGGATTTATGCTTTTTCACTTTGTAGAGGAGGCGTTATGCAGCATAGATTGAGAAGCAGCTTTTCTTGTTGTAAGCCAGCTTGGAGAACAAAGTATTTATGCTAAGTTTTGTGATTAAAAATGAAAAAATACATACTTGTGCTAAAGTGTGTGTATATATATAGTCTGTTTGTATTGGCATGTGTATATATATATGCACACATGCATGCATATGTGTGCACACCGTATGTAAGAGGCTAAAACTTCTGTCCAGACTTGTTTGGTGTATGAAACTTACCATTGATGTGTTACACCAAATTCAGTTTATATGCAGATGGTGATCTCTTACCATCTTGTGGAAGATCTAAGTTTGCTTGTCTTTGGCTATACTTGTTTAACCTTATGATCTTCCTATGTCTTTTTTTGCTTATGTTGCTACTCCCTTCTTTATGATCTCCAAGTCCCGGCTCTTCCAACTCCAGCATGTGTAGATTTCTGCTGCCTGCGTCCTCGTGCGTACAAAAACTTGACCACAGCACCCTCCATTTGCAACCGTTCATCTTCCACTAATTTCACAAGCCAGTTCAAAATGGTCTTTGTTCATAACAATCTTCCATCGTGACCTTGCTCTGCTCTGGCCTGCTTGCTCTCCCTTCCACTCCCACTTCCTCTGCTTGGTTAGCAGCTGTTCTCAGTTGCTTCATGTAGTTTTACCAATGCTGGTGTTAGTTGTCTTTTCTGTGTTTGTCGTCTTGTATTTGTGTGTGCCTTAACACTTTTCAGCTTTTGGGAAAACAGTGGTTTTCCTTCCTTGCAGCTGTTAGTTTCACAAGTTCTTCTTGTTATGTAGACATAAAATGTGGTAACTTAGTTGAATTAGCAATGAGCTCTACATGTATTAAATATCGATTAATAATTGGAATTTTGTTTAAAACAGAAAATAATATTTATGTCCATGACCTGTTGACATTTCAACAAATCACCACAGTTTCCAAGGCAAAAGGTGCATCTCTTTTCACTTGTGATCTTCAGGTAAGAGGAGGAACACAATGGCACAGATGTCCTTACTGTTTGTAATAAGTTGCTCTGTAGATTAGGTTTGTTAATTTTGTGTTACATGCAAGTTGCTTGGGTACTAGTGCTCTTCAAAATTAGTACCTACTGGATGTTGAAGCTTTTCTTAAGGCAACAGTTTTTAATGTAGTCATCTTAATGTTCTTCCTGTGCTTCATAAGATGTTCTTGTACAATCTGTTGTGATTATAGCCTTTAACCTCCTGATACAGAACTTCAAGGCGTTATTCTGTAGTAATTTTGACTGTCTTCTTTTTTTGAAAGGTCCTTTTCAATATACAAGCCATTTCATTTCCTTAAATTGCCAGAGTGCTAGTTCATAGTGGTTCCCTTTGCCAAGCATCTCTACCACTGTTTCTGTTAAACTGTATTGAACCAAGGAGTCCCACGGCAATTGTGGTAGATTTGGGTCATAAAATGGTTCCATAAGGTATAATAATCCTCTGTTCGTATGCTGTGGTTGTTAAGTGACTCATTTCTATCCAAGTGGGTTTCTCAGCCTACCCATGTCATTCAGAAACCTTACGCATAACCAGAAGAGATGGCTTAGTGCTCTTTATCACTTTTTATCTCTTTGCCCCATGGGAGCTTAGTGTTAAATATTTTTCTAATCAGAACTCAGGGTTTTCTAGGTGTTAAAACTAGTGATGTCTTTCAGAGCACCTTTAAATCTGCTAATTCCAAAGTGCCTTTTTTGTTTGTGTGTAGAGGCACTTAGCTTTGCTGATGTTTCTTATCAGGAAACTTTTTCAGTAGGCTAGAACATTAAGCAGCTATTGATGTTTTAATCTGTCAGTATTTTTTGCATTGTTCCATTTCCTCCCCTCTCCTATACTGCATAGAGTTCAAGCCATTTATCCTAGTCTTCAGGACTGTGCTGATAGATCTCTTCTTATCTTCCGTTTGTGTGGTAGAGGCACTTAGCTTTGCTGATGTTTCTTATCAGGAAACTTTTTCAGTAGGCTAGAACATTAAGCAGCTATTGATGTTTTAATCTGTCAGTATTTTTTGCATTGTTCCATTTCCTCCCCTCTCCTATACTGCATAGAGTTCAAGCCATTTGAAGGCTGTGGTGATGGATCTCTTCTTATCTTCTGTTTGTGTGTGTGTGTCTTTGCTCTTTTTTTTTATTTCCTTGGTGTTGCAATCCCTGCCGAAGTTCAATTCTAAGTATCCTGCCCCCTTTCTCTGTGTGCTCCCTTGTTTATGGAATGCTTTTCTGGCATGGATGAACAAAGCTGCTCGTCAGCTGACAGCTTTGCTTCAGGCTGAAGATTCTTTTGGCCTTGAATTATCTTACTTGCCTCTTGGTTTGAGTCCCATGAGTTAGGCCTGTCTATTTTCACAGCAGTCAGATACAGGAGAAGAGGTGCTGAGAATGTGTGTGGCAGTGCGGAAGAAGCTACAACTTTATTTTTGGAAGGACAGAGAGTTCCATGAACTACAGGTCAGTTGTGTTGTTTCTGTAGTTTAGCATGTCTCAACAGGGAATGTAGGTTAGTGTGTACTCGAGCTTTTTACTGCTTGCTATGCAGTCCCTGTTACTCAGAGGCACTGCTGACTTTCAGAGCATTGGCTCCTGTTGGTTCTTCAGTGATTTAACAATGAAGCAGCAAATAAAAGTGAAAATACATGGTTGAAATCACAATTAATGGCATTAATTTCATGAGTAAATCAAAGGCTGTGTTCTGTGTTTTAACATTCTGGTTGTAGTACACCTGACAGTGAAATGTATTAGTGTGCAGCCTCCATAAATGTATGCCGAACGATAACACTATGGAAGTAAGTCCACTTCTAACCAAAGTTTTCCAGGTATGTAATGAAGTCAGAAGGTAGTTACTGACAACAAGCACAGAGAAGTGAACTTGTGAACACCAGAATGATAAAATAACCAATGGAAATCGGTAGAAAATTTTTCAGCTATGCTGCTCTTCTAGGAAGTTACCAGCTAACTTGGAGCACACTTTTTCACTGTGCACAAATCTAGCCTTTTAGTTGAATACTGCCATATTCCTTGACCAGCAGAAGTCTGGCATGTGTGGTGAGGAATACAGTGCCAACAACAAGTGCTGCTGGTGACACGCTGTGTTGCTAGATTTGACTTTTGCTTTTCTCTTGTAACAGCCATTTTAACCTGTTTTCATCAGGGAGACTTCAGTGTACCTGATGTACCCAAATCTATGGCCTGGTGTGAAAACTCAATCTGTGTAGGCTTCAAGAGGGACTATTACCTGATACGGGTAAGACTGGTGTTTGTGGAGTACAGTGTTTAAGAAGATTTGGGTAGCAGTAGACACTACGGAGGCTGCTGCTGTGCTCAAGGATTTAGCTAACAGACATTTGTGAAAAACAGCATCTGGTACTCTTGCCATATGTGGTTTTGGAAGGGACAGTCTAAGTCTGTCCTTTTAAACTGATGTTTTGTCAGGAAGTGATACTCTGTTTATTGCTGTTGAAACCAGATTTGAAGCTCTTGCAGAAAAAAGGCATTGGGAAAAGATATATTTTAGTTTGGCAGCAGTCTGTGTAAGCTCAGTTTGCATTTTATTTAATGTATTAAGAAAGGAGATAGCTCTAAAAGGGGAAGAAAGACCACAAATATCTTTTTATCTTGCAGACAGTGGGGCTTAACCATTTTTTCCTTTTTTTATTCTCTTGCTAACTGAACTGTATTTGTTGCAGTTTGAAAGTCTGTAAACTCACTGTTAATTTAGTATTGCAGTTTCCACTTAAGCTTCATTTGATAGTTATATTTGATTCTCTTTTCTGCCTTTACGATTGGCTTCTGCTGATACAGGAAAACAAGATGAAGACGAGGTGCACCACACATATACGTATGTATATGTACGTGGGTGGCAACACTGATCTGTAGTCAACAGGAAAACTGCGCAGTGATTTTCACAGTCACTTCAAACTGACACTACTTACAAAAGCGATGCCTTTCTGCAGCCCTCTCCTAGATCTTGATTCCTGCCATTCTAGTGATATGCGTACTTGTGCAGGTGCTCAAGCAACCAGAGTGGAGTCTTGCTGTCCAAGTGTCGGCTTTGCGTTGGCTCTAGTGCTTCAATGATCCATCCTTGAATTGCTTCATTTCACTAAATAGGCAGAAAAAAATGTTTTTAGGGTATTGCTTTCTGCTAGCTAGCTGTTGATTTATAAGAATGCTTGAGCTGTAATGCAAGGGAAGCAGCAGGAACATTGTAGCTGGAGTTGTTAGATCAGCTCATGAAACATCTCTTTGGGCTTTTTTTTGGGGGGTTTCAGTTCCCTGGATGGCATGTGGCCACAAGAATGAATGGCTAGGGCGGGAAAAAGGCTAGGCAGGTTGCTTGGCTTTTTAGTTCATTTTTTTATATGGCAGTGCTCACTCATGCCAGAATAAACCATGTTAAAGTTGTGGCCTAAATGAAATCCTGTGGCTGCACCAAGAAGTGTTTGAACATTTTAACTGATGTTGCTGCTGTGCTATCCATTTTATAAACCTATATGAACTATGTGCTCAGCTGCTGTTATAGTAAAGTCATCTCAGGCACAAAAGTATTAATTCTTTACTTCCAAATGATATGTAAGCAAGATAAATGATGATATGCAGAAAATGTTATTGCTACTCTAAAATTGCACTTGTCCTGTTAGTCTGGGTTGTGAATCCCTCTAGGGGTTTTTTGCCTTTGGTCTTATGCAGCTTTGAAATAAAAGCTACTTTGAACAACAGGGTGGGTTTTTTTTAATTATTATTTTCTTTATTGTCCTAGGTGGATGGAAAAGGATCCATCAAAGAACTGTTTCCCACAGGGAAGCAGCTGGAACCATTGGTAGCTCCTGTAGCAGATGGAAAAGTTGCGGTTGGCCAAGATGATCTGACAGTTGTGCTCAATGAAGAAGGGATCTGTACTCAGAAATGTGCCTTGAATTGGACAGATATTCCTATAGCCATGGGTGAAAATTACCTTCTTTACTCTTTTGTATATGACAAAATCGTTATGTTCCTGATATTTAGAAACTAGCTGGATTTGGAGTGTGACAGTTTCTAAAATATTTCAAGTTGTACTCTGAGTGTGGAAGGTTTCATATGTTCTTGTTTCTTCCCCTTCTTTGCTTCTAGTATGTATGCCTGTCTTCTCCTCAGAAGACAGGTATATTTCATATCTTTTATAAAGGGAGAAGATTTGAAATAGAAGGTAGTGTGTTAAAGCACTGTAGTTCTGGGCACCTCAGTGCCACAGAAATTCCTTACGTTGAAAGATGAACAAAAAGTCTCGTAGTAGTCTATTGACAAATTGCTGTCTGTGTTGGGCATTGAGTACTGTTTTTAATAAGCAAAATAGGAACACATTTCTAGGGGAAAAAAAAATGAAGGGAAGCCTTACTTTAAGTCATGGCTTGTTTCAAGGCATACTTGAGAACAATC
Source organism: Phaethon lepturus (assembly GCF_000687285.1). Lineage (NCBI taxonomy): Eukaryota > Metazoa > Chordata > Aves > Phaethontiformes > Phaethontidae > Phaethon > Phaethon lepturus. The sequence continues at coordinate 24,698 of NW_010559605.1, read as the reverse complement.
AACTTATATTTTTTCACTTGTTTTACTAACAGAACACCAACCTCCCTACATTATTGCTGTTCTGCCAAGGTATGTGGAGATCCGCACTTTTGAACCTCGCCTGCTAGTACAGAGTATTGAGCTGCAGAGACCACGCTTCATCACCTCTGGAGGGTATTGAGTATATCTGATACTACTTTTGTTGGGCTGTCTGGATGTATGGTAGTACTCTGAAAAACTGGGAGAGGAAGAGCTTTTCTAACTCCCCTGGCTTAAGAAGCAGTATTGAAGCAGTTCGTTGTTTTGTATGAACAGCGGAGTGGAGGCCATACCTTGAGAATTAAATGGTGGAGTTCAGTGTCTTTGGGAAATTCTGATCACTGGAGATACAAGGGCAACCTGAGCAATACTGAAAAGCAGAAATAATGTATCTGATTGATCCATGTGTGTATTAACTGGGACTGTTTTTTTCAGATAGGGTATTACTCCTTTCCGAGTGCTGGAATTTAGTAACTGATGTTTTTGTCACCTTTACAGCACAAATATTATATATGTGGCAAGTAATCACTTTGTTTGGCGGCTCATTCCAGTGTCCATAGCCACACAGATCCAGCAGCTTCTGCAGGACAAGCAGTTTGAGTTGGCATTGCAGTTGGCAGTAAGTACTCAAAAACGTTTCGGTTTGCAGTGGATGCACTTGTGCAAAAATACATAAAAGAATGGTTGCCTTCTGCTTGACTGTAGCTAGTCTGGAGAGTTTAACTTCCCTACTGTCCACTTTGCACAAGCTGGTAAACTCTAGCCTTTTTTGACTTAGGTTTTAGTTTTGTGCTGCCACTTCTCCATACTGATCTAATTTTAGATTTTTTAGGTTTAGATTTTGAGATACCATCCTGTATGTGAAAGATTATTTCTCTTAGCTGTTTAATCAGTTACCTTCTTTTAGGCTTTTAAGTAAGTTGGACTTCAGAGTCTTCAGACTTTGTAAACTGTAAACAGTTTTGCCTGGAGTTGTGTGGTTTTTGTTTTTGTCAAATGACCAGGATTTTTTTGTAATGGCCCTCCATATTACTCCTGAAACAATGCTGAAGCAGTACATTTAATTATATTGCTCTTACTGTTTTAGAATTTTCTGGTTTCTGGAAACTTCCCTAGAACTACATTAAAATGAATTAATTGCATTTTGTATTGCTAACTTGAAAAAAAAAAATTTGAAAAGGCAAATGAGTGAAGAGATAGTTGCCATGGTAGAGTGAGTATATAGATAACTCTGGTTATATCAATATCTGGTTATATAGATAACCAGAGGTAGCTTTCAAACCTTCCAGGTTATCTCAGTGATGCAGTAAGCATAGCATCTGAGAATCAGCATTGGAGATGTTCACTTTAAAAGATTATCCTTTTTCTTCTTACTGTCTCCAAAGGATAATCATCCTGTTATTTCTATAGTGTTTCCCTCTCCTTTATGAAGACCAAGAGTTTTTAATGTTTGTTAATTTGTACATGTGTAGGAAATGAAGGATGATTCAGATAGTGAGAAGCGACAACAAATTCACCACATAAAGAACCTCTTTGCCTTCAACCTCTTCTGCCAGAAGCGCTTTGATGAATCCATGCAAGTTTTTGCCAAGCTTGGTACAGGTAAATGCTTGGATTGGCATTGAGGTACCTGGGTTGGAAGGAATTAAATGAAGCTCAGGCTATTGTGTAGGGTGCTTTGTTTTTCTGTTTCATTTTTGTTTTAGAACAGTGGTATCTTCTGCAGACCAGTCCCCTGTAGGAGACAAATAGCCTAGGCAGGTATTTAGCTTTTTTTTGTGAAACTGGTTATAGTACTTAACTTAACTCGCTGACTGATGTTAATTAAATCATGAATTTGCCCTTTGTGCCGAATAAATTTGTATTGTATATTGTACACAGACCCTTGAAGTTGAGGGTTTCAGCAGCTGCAAAAAGCCTACTTGTAGCTTGGAATAAAAATAAGGAACATCTGTAGATTTGCTAAATCCTTGGACTCAGACCAAACTGAGGACCCTTAAACCTGTTTCCTGTTTAATGGACCAAGCTGCTGAAGCCAGGAAACTTTTCTGTGGTTTTGGAAGTCACAGTAGTCTGTGATGCTATTCCTTTGGTTTGTAGTAGGATTATTGGAAGAACACCTGAAGACTGGACTATACCATAGAACAGTGCTTAAGACTGGGATTCTTTTTTTGATAACAGCACATCACTTGCGCATTTAAGCCTAGAACTTTTACTTGTTTTGATGACACTTAACATCATGTTTACGTTGGAAAACTACAATGAAAGAAAAGGACTGAGAACTTAAAATGCTTTGAACTTAAATTAGAGGGTGATAAATTTGAATTTGCTCCATGAAAGTGGATGCTCATTATTTACAGCTATTGAGTTCTTGTTTCAAAAGCACAGTAAATCTAGGAATAAGCAATATTTTATTGAGAAGTCCTGTCCTGATGTCAGAGTTGTTAATGCTGGGATTCTTCAAGAGCAGTAAGAGGATTATAATAATGGCTTGTCCTCCAGGTGTGCCAAGCGCACAGACTGGAACATGTTGTGCTTGGACTTTGAAACAGTCTTTCTCTTGCTTCTTTTGCCTTGTTTTAGCTTCTTTTCTGTAATGAATTCTGTTATCCGTAACCTTGTGGATGTACAAGTTGACTACAAAGAGCTCTGCTGGAAAGCTAAGCTTGCTCAAAGGTTACATACGTTTAAGAGTTTGCAGAAATAATGTTATGAATGGTAACTAATACTAGTTATTTTTTGCTTAGATCCCACTCATGTGATGGGTCTGTATCCTGACCTCCTGCCCACAGATTACAGGAAACAGCTACAGTATCCCAACCCCCTGCCAGGGCTCTCTGGGGCAGAGCTGGAGAAGGCACATTTAGCTCTGATAGACTACCTAACTCAAGTGAGTGCTCCTATATCTGTTTTAGCCAGGGTTATTCAGTTTCAGCATGCTTTGTTAGTTAACTTTGGTGTGCAGGAAGCAGTATGCCTACTCCAGCTCTGTCATGGTAGCCTTAATGGGCTGTCTTCATGGTTGGAGGCAGCAGCTCCTGAGAAAACAGGGGAACTGGAGGACGTGAGGTGTCCCACAGATATGTGGGAGACATCACATGTGACTTTTGTGAGGACTAGACAAAACTTACTCATGGACCAGATCTGAATATGAGTCCAGTATTTTATTTCTAATAGCCTTCTGAAGAGGACCTGAGCTCCTGATCTTTTGTTTTTGTTTGGTGACTGTTGTGGAGGACACTCCTCCAGGAGACAAGTCAAAAGCATGCGTTAAAAGGTGGACCAGGAGGTAGTGGGTACTGTAACTTCCTGTCCTCTTATTAGACTAAAAGGAAGCCTGTGTCTAAAGGAGTATAGTTTTTGTATCTAGTAGTTCAAAACCTGAATTGTTCTCCAAATGTTTTAAATGTTTCCTGACTTCTTTAAAATGTCTCCATTCAGGTTAACAGCATTTCCTTCTGACTATTTTCTCAAGACTAGGGACATCTTGCAAAACTAGAAATTTGCAAAACTAGAGTATACACCTGAATGTGGTTGGAAAGGTGGTATCTCGAACAGTTAATAAATTGTTTCCTAAAGAATTCCTATTGTTACTAAAACAAGTTATGAAATTGGTTTAATTTAGTCTTTTCACTTGGTGGGTTATATTTGCCGAGGTGGGATGGGGAAATCCATGGCCTTTTCCTGTTAAAATTTCATTTGATGGTCCTGCAGAAAAGAAGTCAGCTGGTGAAGAAGCTAAATGATTCTGACCATCAGTCCAGTACTTCACCCCTCATGGAAGGAACACCCACGATCAAATCCAAAAAGAAGCTACTGCAAATCATTGATACCACTCTGTTGAAGTGTTACCTCCATGTGAGTTTCTGCCTGACCTAGAGGCCTTTCCTTTACCATGCAAGCTGTGTTGGAATTTCAGGGTGAAACATTTAAGAAAGAGGATAAGGAGCTACTTCAGAAATTCTCATGCAACCATCTGTCTTTGGTCTAAAAACCATTTGGGAAACTTCGGTGTTAGCTAGTTTGCTCACTGATCAGGAAGTAGTTTCATGGAATAAAGCAGGTATATCCGTTTCTGGTCGCTGCCTCTGTCAAAAGAATGTGACCATGCCTGTGCTTCTGAAGTTGTAATGAATGCTTCTTGTGTCGCCTTGTACTGTTAAATGCAGGAGAGTGTGATCTTTGCTATCGACAATGTGGTTCAAAGCTGACCCCTATCCTGGAAGGGGAATAGCTCTGATAGATTGTTTTCTTCCTGTCCCAGCAAATTATAGAAATGAAGATGGGCCTTGCTCTAAGATGTTAAACTGTTATTTCTTATAAGACAGTTTCACTCCCCCCCCACACCCCCCTTTCAACTCACATTTTGTACTATAAGCTTAGGAGATGCACGCTAGAAGTATGTTTAAGAGCTCCCTCTTTGCTTTCAGACAAATGTAGCATTGGTGGCACCATTGCTACGTCTGGAGAACAATCACTGCCATATTGAGGAGAGTGAGCATGTACTAAAGAAGGCACACAAATATAGTGAGCTGATAATACTGTATGAGAAGAAAGGTCTGCATGAGAAAGGTAGGTATGAAGTTTGGGTGGGGAGAGGAGAAGGGATAGGAGCATGTGTTCCTAGTATTGAGTTTTAACTTGTCTTCAGTGAGCAGGCAATATTCTGAAGACTTTGTTTCTGGGTCTGTCTTGTGATGAAATTGGTCTTTGTTCCTGTTAACCATTTGGTCTGTGTGCTTAAAACAAAACTTTGTTTTGTCTTCAGTAGCAGAACAGGAAAAATGCACTTTCTTTTGGTTCAAGTTGGAATAATACTTGTGGTTACAAAGGAATGAACCTTTTTCTTCTGAAAGCATTACAGGTACTGGTGGATCAGTCAAAGAAAGCCAACTCACCTTTGAAGGGTCATGAGAGGACAGTGCAATATCTGCAGCATTTGGGTGAGTGTGAAGGAGAGCATTGTTTTTGTGAAGGTATTACTCTTGTTGGGCTTAGTGGTTATTCTACTGTTCAGCAACTTTGTAGAGACTATGGAGCTAAAGGGTATCCTTGTCATCTTGTTTGGTTTCTTCCATAATGTAAACTTCAAGGATTAGTTCATGAGAGTCCTGTTGAAACTTGCGTATCTTATTGGAAAACATTCCTTATTTATGATAAAAATTTCCATTGGTAGAAAATGTACCATAGTGTTTGGAATTTTCTTCCAGTGATGATTTAGCATCACTGACAAAAGGAAAGTCTGACTTCTGGATTAGACTTTCCAGCTGAAAGTCTACCAGTTGCTGTGTCTTGTAGTATCTTTCCTGAGACGAAGAAACCTATGTGAAGTTCTTGTTTTCTCTGTTTAGGTAGATGTAGATTATGATCTAACAGTTGTAGTTGCTGGTTACAGCATCATGGTAGGAACTTGCTTCGTTGACTGTTCACTTGTGAACTCCCAAGTCTGTTTTTGTTTTTGCTGCTTTTGAGAATAGTCCCCTCCCATCCAATAAAATTATTTACTTCTAAATGCAGAACTCTTTAAAAGCATCACACTATTAGTTTGGGAGTGAGTAGTTTGAGGGAAATACCTTTGTTTATCACCTAGTCTTATACTGTTGGCAAAGTTTGATATATTTTTCTATAACTACTTCTTTTAAGAACTGCTGCCTTCTCTTAGCAGCATGTTATTCAATAACACATTACTTAAAATGACATTGAGACCTTTCCCATTTGTGCCATGTCTCTTTCTTACACTTCTTATTCATTGGTATCATTTGGTAATGTCACTCATCTTAAAGAAGTGTAGGTATGTTATATTCAGCATACAGCTTTATGAAACAAACTTTGAATCTTATTTAAGAAAGAATTCTGTCATCTTGATAAAATGATCTCGATTTGACTTATGTCAGCTGTTCATTTGTTTTACCTGAGATTGATTGATGTGTAAGACCTATATTTTATCCATATTTGTCTGGAATACTTTTCTAGAATATTGTCAGCTTGCTAAATTTCTTCTAGACTTCTGGAGCCTCTCTGGTATTTTAGGACCTCCTGAAAATTAGTTTTCCTGTATGCTTCTTGCTCAGCTCCTTGACACTGGTAGAGGATATTTCGGTCTGTTCACTTGAGAGTAATGAAGTACAGTGACAACAACCTAGAAAGTTAACTATTGCTAATAAATAGAATGTTTTACACTAGGGTCACTTGGAGATTTTCCCCCCAGGTGAATTGCGGAAATGTAGCACTGTGTGTGTGTGTGTTTTTTTTTTTTAACTACGCTGCCCATTCTGCCTTGATTAATTGATAGGTGTAATTTCTGGGAGACCCTTAAATGAGATGATAAAAGCATTTCAGACTATGGTGTTTCTACAGATTTTTTTTTTTTCCTCTGCCTCTGCTTTGATGAGGCTTCTGTGGTTATAAGCTTCTAGTCTAAGTAATAATTGATGTTAACTTTTATTTTTTGATTTTAATTATGTGGGATGTATTTTTAGTTGCTTTCATTTACATTCTGAGTGAAGTAGAAACTCTTCTGTAGTCACCTTTTGTCTAGAGGTTTTTGGGCATTTAATGAAATGTTCTTTAAAAGTTCTCAGGTAATTATAGAAAATTTCCTCCAGGCTTGTAGCTGTGGTCTTTTAAGTCATCAAGTATGTATTACTGATTTGGATTTGATATTTGCCATGTGTCAATAGAGTAAGCACCTATTGTTTATTGCATTGAAGCAAATATTAATTGTAAATTCTGTGATTGGGCATACCCATCAAAAATATACTTTATCTGTGCAGAGGTAGGCACAGGAGAATTATGTATTTGATTGGGTGGTAGTTAGTTTTCTGTATTACACCATTCTTTGTTAAAATAGTGTTAGGCAGAACTTCTTTCTGTTACAGCTCATGTTTAAATTAGGGATTTGTTGCCAAGAAAGTTTAGAAATTCAGTGTCTGCTTTAATTCTAGCACCACAAAACATCCTTGCCTGTGACCTTCAGTGTAAATCCCCATGCCGCTGAATGTTATGTGCTGCTTGTTTTGTTTTGTGGTGTGCTGTGATGTTGACGTTTTAGTATTCTGTTCTATAAGCTTTGGTAGTTACTTGATGAGTTCATCCTCTCTTTCTGCCATCTTGAGTGTTTTGGCTAGGTTGTAACTCCACATTTGATTTGGTCATAACTTCAGCAAAGGCAGCTTGATCAGTGCTTTGGAAAGGAGCTATTCCAACTAATCTCAAACTTGTTTATAAGGAGTTAGACTTCCTCTTCTCTGTCTCTTGTTCTACATGAGAACTTATTCCCGTGGCTTGTCCTGTCCTTTATTTAAATTTTCTCAGTGAGGCTAGCAAATCCATTACCATACCATGCCCTGTTAATTCAGAAATTTAATTGAAGTTCAGTGACATTCAGACTGGTGACCTCAGTGCCTTTGCCAAGTCACGGTTTTGTTTCTGAAACTTTGAAATTGGCTCTTCTAGGGACTATTTTAATTGTTTTACTTAATAGCACTCATCTTCTGTTTTTTTAAAATACTGCTACTATTAAGATGCTGCTTGTTTTAAATATTTTAAAAGTAACTTACTCCTGATGATATTATGAAATGAAGAAAAGCAAACAATGGCTACCATCTTACAGGGTCAGTGTAGGTTTCTGTTTCTTGTATAGTTGTGTTGTTGCATTGTTTGGAGAGTGAATGCCTCATGGATCTGACCAGGAGGATGAGGGGAAAGTCATGTTTTCCTAACATATTTTACAAACTTTGTGAACCAAATTATCCAAGAAAGTATTCTTTTAAAGAGGTGGGTCCTAAACTTTCTTAAAAGATGAAAAGTTATTACCTGTCATGTAGTTTCCATGCCAGTTACTTCAGTACTGTGGTGCTTTACTACTGAAGTATTGAAGTTATGAAGCATTTGACAATTTGGTATATAAGTCATTAGACTGGCAGGCTGGAAATGGACTGGAGGTAATTACACAAGTGAAAAGTACAGTGTTTTTTCTACCCAAATAAAAACAAATTGTAAGAGAAGACTTTTGGAATGTGATTAAGACAACTGAGCTTGGTTTTGGTCTGAATTGTTTATGTTTGGTGGTGCTTAGTATTTGAATTAATTCTTGTTTCTGTATGAAATCATGTTTGCAAAGTAATGAAATTGTGACTTCAGCCTGGAATGTGTGATTTGCCTGACTTGAGCAGGGAAAAAACCCAAACTGGGTTCTTTCTGTAAATTAAGCTTCGTTGGCTCTGAGAGCATCTGGTTGTATTGTGACTAGAAAGATCTTTAGGATTTTAACATTAAGCACTGCTGCTTTTTGTATTACAGGCACAGAGAACTTGCACTTGGTGTTTTCCTACTCTGTCTGGGTGCTAAGAGATTTTCCTGAAGATGGACTGAAAGTAAGTGTGGCTGAATTGGGCACCTTGCCATTGAGATTCTTAGTGCCATGTATGGAATTGGGAGAACTCAACGTAAGAAGCCATGTATTAATGCTAAATCCAATTAAATACATAATTTATATTTTCTCTGTTCACTACTGTGGTAAGATTAGCAGTAGATAGAGCAGGACAGCCTTTCAGTTTTTCTTATGGTTTTCCATTGTTGGAATACTTTATATTGTAATAAGTAGCTAGGAACCTTTGATACAACGTTTAATGTTGATGTCACGCTTTTTGCACAAGAGCATTACTGAGTATTTAAATGTCAAATATTAATATGCCTTTCTTATTTTCTCTTTCCTCTTTGATATAGAATTGACTCCCTGTATTTGTGAGGTGTGGGGCACTGTAAAAGAATTGTTAACTAAGGCAGAAGTGGGGATTTGTTTGTTAATCCTTTCAGATGCAAGAGAGTTTCTCAGTGCCTGAATAAGCTGCTGAGATTTTTTTCTAAATACCTCTTGTGCTTACTCTTTGGACATATATGCTGGGTTTCAGTGCCTCAGAGAAAATACTGTGGCACTTGAATTAAAAAAAAAAAAAAAGAAAATCACCATTCTGTGAATAAAATTTTGTTTAACAGATATTTACAGAAGACCTCCCTGAAGTGGAAGCTTTGCCACGAGACAAAGTGCTCAGTTTCTTGATAGAAAATTTTAAAAGCTTGACTATTCCTTATCTGGTAAGAACTCTATCTGTACTAGTGCATTACATTCAGTACAACATGTAACATGTAAGGCATTACTTCTCCTTACTATGCTCCTGGCATTGGAGCCCTGATGCTGTCTTAGAGTGCCAGCTTTGCCATAAGTTGTGCAAAGAAAATACGATTAAAGGATATGAAATCCTGAAGTCAAGCATGGTAAAGGCAAGCATGGAACTGTCTCTTGCTTATAACAAATTACTGCCCAGAGGAAGTGTCTATAACTGAACCTGAACATGTATTTACAGGAGCACATCATTCATGTCTGGGAAGAAACTGGTGCAGACTTTCACAACTGTCTGATCCAGCTGTACTGTGAGAAGGTGCAAGGCTTAATGAAAGAATATCTCAATTCTTTCCCTGCAGGTATGTTTAGCCTTTTCTGATGGGAAGACCAAGGGCGTGGGACAGCACAGGGGAGCCTTCACAGTGTGTTGCTGTAAGGCTTCCCTGTTCACACCCAGAAGATACCCAAGTGATACACAACAGAAGTTGTAGCTTTGTAGGGAAGGCTAGTTTATTGCCTCCCTAGAGATCCTAAGGGAGCAAGTGACACTTTGTTCATGATTAAGTGGAACAGCAGCTACTGCTCCCTGAATTCTGCATGTTAAGGGTAGGGAGGTGTCTTGAATAACTGAGTCTGTTGTTTAACCAGCCACTTGATGTATTTTAGGGAGCTAAAGTAATTTGGCAGGTGCACCGGTATTTCAGCCTGTGTAACAGTTTCAGCAGCCAAACATAATGATTTGTGTGTTTATCTTCTGTGTACTAGCGTAGTGTAAGAGTTGTAATACCATAGCTTATGTTGTTTTCTTCCATGTAGATAAAACTCCAGTGCCTGCTGGGGAGGAAGGAGGAGACTTGGGGGATTACCGGAAAAAGCTTCTACTTTTTCTGGAGAAGTCTAGCTGGTATGAACCTAGTCGACTAATTAGTGACTTCCCCTTTGATGGTGAGTTCAGTTTCCATAGGTTAGTTAAACCCTAGCTTATTGCATTGTACAGCAAAACCTCCTCACTTATTGTAGAATAATGGTAACAAGAAACAGAGAAAATGGCTGTATCTGTAGTTGCAGGCCACTGGTGTGTATACTAATTCTGTTTTTGCTGGCACAGTTGGGTTTACCAGTCTCTGCTGGATTCCTGTAACTGCTGGCCTAAGACCTTGTGGCATCTCCCATCACTTAAATATTTAGCCTAACTTTTTGATGAGCCTGAAAATCAAAAATCAACTGATCTGAAGTTTGTTGTTTCTTAAGGTTACTTAAGAATTCATAAAAATGTTACTGAGACTAGCGGGAAGTAGACTTACAGTCTCAGCTTAACTTCAACCTGTGCTCAGACTACAGTTTATAGTTCATTCTATTAGTGTGACCACTAATGGAGCTTATGTTGTCATTTCTTTGTGTAGCTATTGACTAATCCTTCATGCTGTCACTAGGTCTCCTAGAAGAACGTGCTCTGCTCTTGGGTCGTATGGGGAAGCATGAGCAAGCTCTGTTTATTTATGTTCATATTTTGAAGGACACCAACATGGCTGAAAAGTAAGGGGTTTTTTTTGTGGGTTTGTTTTGGGTTGTATGGGGTTTTTTTTTTTTGCAAGACTTACTTTGCTCACTGCCCTATGGATAGGGTGTGTAGTGAAATGTTGCTGTACGTGGAGCATGAATGCTGTAAGCGTTCAGGATCTTCTGGGTTTCCATGTTTTCTTGATTTTTAGACTCTTCCAGGTATCTGTTCATTACAGACAAAGATGGTGTCCCCTTGAGGCTTACCTTTTCATGCTTCTCTGTCATTGTGTTTCAGAGCAATATGACAGTCATCAGTGAAGTCTTTGTTTCCACCTTTCTGTCCTTAGCTTTTGAACTTCTGTATGTTGTTTTGCTTCCTTTCTCTTTGGAGAGACATTCACTCTCTCAGATGCAAAGTTAAGCTCCATCAATTAGCAGAATCCTTTCTAGTAAAGATACAACATTTTGCTAGATGTATTGTGTCAGGGAACCTTCTGAGTGAATCTAAAGTATTTAGGTGAAAATAGAATTAACCGATACTGGCAGATATATCTGAACATTGGAGCTTGCTTAACATACCTTCTTTTAAAGCTAGTTTCAGCAAATGTCTGTTAGAGGACATTCAACCCCGGTATGCAGTGTGCACTAGTGAACACCTTTTCTTTGTGAGTCAGATACAGTAATTGGATATTATCTACACTTTTTTTATGCTATGATGTGTTGATTGGAGACATCTTTTCTTCCCCTTGTTTTACACAGCTAAATTAAATTTAGTTTATTTCATGAAAACTTTTTAAGTTGATTGGAAGTGGGAGAGACTTGCACAAAACCTTCCTTTTCTCAGCATTGTAATGAAGAGTAAATGATGTCGTTTTGTTGTGCGACTTTGATTTAATTGATCAGAATTGGATGTACGGTCACCTAACTTGAATGGCTAAAGTAATTGGAGCATTTAAATGTTAATTTCTGTGGACTGATTCTCTGGGTTCCAAAACTGACCCTGCATTTCACTGGATTCTCCTCTGTTCTAGCTACTGCCATAAACATTATGACAGAAATAAAGATGGCAACAAAGATGTAAGTAGCTTCATCTTTGCAGTCTTCCTTTTCAGTAAGTATGTATTAGACTATTTGTGCCAAGGAAGAAGTTTTTCCCAATGAGGATGGTGAAACACTGGCACAGGTTGCCCAGAGAGGTAGTAGATGCCTCATCCCTGGAAACATTCAAGGTCAGATTGGATGGGGCTCTGAGCAACCTGATCTAGTTGAAGATGTCCCTGCTCATTGTGGGGTTTTGGACTAGATGGCCTTTAAACTAGAACTAGATGTTCCTTCCAACCCATACTATTCTAAGATTCTGTGTTAGGGACTTTAAAGTTTTTGCTCTGTGTTTTTTTTTTTCAGACTTTTTCAGTGTTTGTGTAGGTGGACAAGAACTTATGTACAAGCTCTTAGAATTTAGGAATTACTAGATGATTGTGGTTTTTTATTTTTATTTTTTAAAATTTGTTTTTTTTGTTGAGACTGTTACTGTATCACTGGCGTTGAGCATATGTTCTGAGGCTAAAGTTCCAAAGGAATTTAGAAGACAAAATACTGTGCATGTATTCCACATATATCTACTGAAAAGTTTAATATTAAAAAGCAATGAAGTGTTGGTTTCTAAAGGTTATAAATGAGTTATGTAAGGTTAATGAGGGAGGCTTAATTAAAACTACTTTTATAGAAAAACTGTATTGTAGAATTCAGGTCTTAAAAAGACTTGAACATCATTGGTACTTTTCAGTCTTTCTTCTTTTAAGATAAGAGCTGTTTAAACGAGCACATCAGAATTTTGAATGGCATGGGTACAACTTACTAGTGCCATTGCTGGGTTCTACCAGCACTGTCAATTGTGGATGAGTGCAGTGGTTTCAGAACTTTCCTTTTGTGTGCAACAGGTCTATCTGTCACTGCTCCGGATGTATCTCTCCCCACCTAGTGTTCATTGCCTGGGACCAATCAAGATGGAAGTGCTGGAGCCTCAAGCCAATCTGCAGGCTGCTCTGCAGGTTTTGGAACTACATCACAGCAAACTGGATACCACCAAGGTAAGAAAGATTTGCAAGTACTCAGTTTGTACTCTTGGCAGAAGGTGACAGAAGGTACTGGAGTAGGCAAGTGAACAGATTGTAACAGTGTCCAGCTAAATGTGTCAATTTCTATTCTGTTTTGTGCTCTATTTCTTTTAATTTTTTCTAACAAAGTATATTTTGCTGCAGGCGATAAACCTACTCCCAGCAAATACACAGATTAGTGAGATCCGAATCTTCTTAGAGAAAGTCCTTGAAGAAAATGCGCAGAAGAAAAGATTTAATCAAGTACTCAAGAATCTTCTCCATGCAGAGTTTCTGAGGGCAAGTACCCACCACCTGTCATTTATTGGAATGATGTTTTGTAACGGAAGTTCAATATTTAAATTAACTGTTTCTTAAATGGAATGTGTGTCCTCTAGATGGTGCTGTAGTGCACCTGAAATCAGTAGATGTGCATCAAGTAGACCAAATGTCCCTTTTCCAGGAGATGGCAAGTACATTCCTTTTAGTTTGGATGAGGTGTGTGTGTCTTTGTGAGTCTCTGGACTCACTGTGCTCTGGTGTGCGTTTGCAGGATGATCTTGGAGAGCATGGGCTGGATTTCTTTCAAATAAACTAAACCAGATGATGCAGTTCAGTAGTTCACCTGAACGTGCCTTAGTGGTTAGAATTGCCTTAGTCTGTGGATCAGACTAGTTGAAAGCAAAATCCTGCTATTCATATAGTGTGGGTGTTGGGTGTTCTGCTCTACAGACCTGCTGCTTTTGTGCTGTACAACTTGCTAATGTAGATAAGGCCACTGAAAATTAAATGTGTCAGTTTTCAGTTTCACCAGACTAGAAGGGAGCTATGGTATGGCATTGCTTTTTAAGCAAGTTTTTTTCCCATTCTTCTTTAGGTCCAGGAGGAGCGGATCTTGCATCAGCAAGTGAAGTGCATTATTACAGAGGAGAAGGTGTGCACTGTATGTAAAAAGAAGATAGGTAACAGGTGAGAGAGCGTATACCTTAAAGCTTGGGAAACTGAATCAAATATGAATCTGGTACACTTAAACTAATAATGTCGCAAAACTCAGTGTGTATATGCACGGAGAGAACAGCAATATGAGTGAGACATTTGAGGAGTGTTTGAATTAAGAATTACATCGCTCAACTGGGTGGCTGGGAAAACATCAAAGCTTTAGTCAGTGAAGTGTACTGCAAGAGTTTAATCCTGCTTTCAACAAAGGAGAATAAAATCCCTTCAGAAACTCATAAGACTTCTTACTTCACAACTCTAGAAGTCATAAAATTGCTTCTCATACTGAATTTATAAAATTTTCTAAGAACACTGCCTACTACCTGCCTCAACTAGAATTAAGAAGGATGATATAAAGAATCTCAGACTTGAGATATAAGTATAACAGTTTTCTATATCTGATAGCTTTGTTGTTCCCTGGCTGATACACATTTTGTAGCCTAGTTATCTTAGGACATCTAAAAGTAGAACTAATTCACTTGATACCTGGATGCCAATAACTTTTCTTCTACTATTCCTAGTAGGTAATTATGGGTTAGTATAGAATGCAAATTTTATTTGCACTTTTTCCTCTTAGAACTCCAGTGAAATGCCAGATGACTAGCTTATTCATTATTTCTCTCACTGATAGGAACCCTTCTGAGGTATCAGTAGCGTTTACAATGATAGGGAAAGGTTCTTTTTCCAAAACATTTTAATGAACGTGGGTCTAAATATACTTATTGCTGTGCATATTCAATTTTTTGCTGTTAGTGCGTAGCATGTAGCATCAGAATTTAAACTTGCATATGTAGTATTGTTTTGGTTGGCTAGGATTTTTCTAATGCTGTTAAGTTCAACAAGGTTTTTGAAGGGCAAGCGTGTCACCCGGTCTTTAACTTGTTACCAGTAACTTCCAAGTAAAGTGTGCCTATAGAAACGAAAGTCTTTTTTTTTTTTTTTTTTCTTTTTATGAAACTCTTACAAAATCCATAGAATTTTTCTGTCTGGTTTTGCTCAAGAATATAGTCAGGTTGTAATTTAAACAAGAAAGTGTCGCTTTCATGTAAGCATCTTTTTCTGATTCTGACACGACTTGGATGTTCTTGTTTGAATAGCGAAAACTGTTTATATTGACAGTTGATTTTTGTGTTCTGTCTCTTTACAGTGCATTTGCTCGATACCCTAATGCAATAGTTGTGCATTATTTCTGCTCCAAAGAAGTCAACACATTGGACACCTGACCTGTCATGGTCAATAATCCCAACACTCATATGGAATTCAGAATGGACGACTTAAGAACTTGATGCCTCTGAGATTTTTGAGGCTTGTTGCTAGATTCATTTATACTGGGTAGAAGTCGTTTGTATCTGTGGACTGACTGTACCTATCTGGCAATATTAATCTACTAGAAAATGACTTTAACCATTTTATTATAGTGCTGGCAACTACACTGAACCTCTCGGTACTCAGATGAAGAATAGAAACTGATTTTTGTATTGAGTTTTGTATCGCACTCCAACCTTGCAAATGAGTTGTTCGACAACTGTTGGGTGTTCACCACAAGTCAAGTTTTACTATGAAACTTACCTCCTTAGGGTGACAATGTTGTGATTTGGCCTTGTATGTAAATAGTTCTTCAAAAAAAGAAAATTCCTTTAAAGTCTTTGCAGCTGTGTGAGTGTTGCATGGAGATCACCAGGTGCTTGGCATAGAGGAGGCTTCTGTGCCTATTTCTAGACATAGAAAATATAATTTTACTTTCAGTAATGGGAATGTTTAAATGCTGGTCAAAGGAATCTTTTCATTTATGTTCAGTGTTACCACCTGGCCTGATAAGTTCCACAGGAGATAGTTGGACAAACAGTAAATATCACTAGTAAGCATTGTTATTTTTTTTACTTTAGTTTGAGAGCTGTAAATTGAATTAACTTGTGTGTTGTTTGCACTGAGTATGTTCACTCTTAGCATGAGTGGAAGCTCAGAGACTATTCTAAGTTGTTCACATCTGCATGCATACCAAAAAGCAAAGAACACCCTGTAAAGCAACTTCTGAAGGGAGTAAACTATAGTTATTGCTTGAGCTTCTAGACTACACTTGAGATTTGTGTATATAAGGTCTCTGTTTCACTTTCCAGCATTGAAGTAAAATCCAGGCTATTTCAACACCTTTCTATTTTAAGTGCTCTAGAACTGTGTTCTGCTCCGGCTGGTACTGTTCTTAAGTTACTCTTGGGCCAGAAGTCTTAACTACAGGAACTAGGTTGTACCATACTCCTTGTACGTTGTAATATTTTTGTCTAACTTATTTTTCCAGAAACTTTATAGCAGATTGCTGTGAGGGATATTAAAGTGTTTGATCAGTGCAGAGGGAATCTGTGCAGTGGTAATGAAAATGCAGCAGTAGCAAATAATCCAGTAGAGTGGCTGTTTGACTCCCAACATCCTGCTCTAGAAATACTTACGAATATGTAATTATTAAAATAGTAGGGAGTGTGACATGTAGCTACCAGGTATCACCTCTTAATGAACAGTAGCCAAATTAAGCCTGTCTGCATAAGGTGTAATCGGATCTCAGCTAACATTATAGGTTTACTTAAGGCATTGTTACGTGAATGTTTTAGGAACATATCTGCTGTAGGCTGACAAGAGTCCTAATTTACTTTCATTTGTCAGTGTTAATAGTTTAACTGTTTGTTTTTTCCCTTTTTCACATGTCTTTGTATTTATTGTTCATAGGCCATGCATTCTTAAGGATTTCTTGGTCCAGTGTTTTGCTACTTCTGTACTTGGATGTCTTGGGCAGTATTGCTACTGATGTCTTTCTGCAGAGGCTGGGTAGAGGGAATCTGTGGTGTTAATGTTTTTAACCTTGTATTTCTTCTATTTGAAGAAGAGACCCTAAAAATACTTATATTGGATTTGCACATTCTGTATAGATCTTTATATACTAGTTCAGGTACGGAGGGAAGATGATTTGGGAGAGTTGTGTTTACAGGTCACTGAGAATGAAAGAAGGGTATTTAAAAAGGCCCTGTATTCTTTGTATACAGATATAACAATATTGCTGCGATTTTTACCTATCTCATATTTAGTACTGTTAGTGTGATTTTTATTTACCTTCATTATCTGCTACCAGAAAATCTGTATTCACATATGAGGATCTTCATTGTGCTCTTCAACGGTTAAAGTTGCACCTCTGTTCACCTCCACTGCATACCTTTTACAGAGATGTGGTTTGTGCTGTAATTTTTTTGTTGGTTCTTATAATGTGGTTTGGGTTTACTAACCATACAGCAGATTTATCTGAAGCAATAGATTGTAATAAATATTGTGAACCAGTGTGTGTTTCAGTCATTGTGCAGTTAAGTTTCTCTGGGCTGCTGTAGATTTTTTTTTTTTAAATATATTAGTCCTCAGTTTTGTTTCTCCTGAAAGTCAGACGCAGTGCTGGGGCTCCCAGTATCACTCCTGCTTTAATATGTGTAATTCAAATGAATCAATGTCATATGGGAGCTGTCATCACTTCTCAACTTTGGTTTTTAAATCTACAAGTTTATAGTATGCTTGTGAATGTTCTCAATCCTACTAAAACCACTTTTGTATTCTCTCTTTGAATAATGTTTTTGGAAGTCTTATACCATTAAATATGTACTTATTAGAGAACACTAAAATTACTGACAACTTTTTTTGAGTGGTGGTATGCTATTTTGGGGTGGGGAGGGATGTGGAAGAGGAATATAAATCTTCAGTTTTCCTATTCTATGGAAAGAGTAGATACCAGCACTGAAGAGTATTTTGTCTCTGTGTCAGACGTTGAGTATATTGATATTTCTGGAGAAGACCAACCCATAAAAAAGTCAAACAGAAAACTTGATAGCATCCTTTGGAATCTTCATCTCTTCTTATGCACTGCATCTCAGCTCTCCTCTTAGTGCTGCTAACGGGAGCAAAAGGGGTCCCTTGCGATATCTATGCAAATTTTAAGTACTATATAGCATAGTTGGTGATGGTGTCATTTGTTCATGCTTACTGACAAAAAAATAGCAATGACATGTATATATGTCTACCTTTACCACTGTGGGGATACTAATCGAAGCAGAAATGAAGTTACTAGGTATGAGGCCATCTTTGTTGCTTCATGTTTTGATGCCATTTTACTTGCTTGTTTTCTTGGTCTGCTAGGAAATTACAAAAGTAAATCGCTTCTCTTTGGATATCAAGTTGGCCACCAACAGTGTCTGTAGATAGCTAAAACTGCACACAAACACTTTGCTAATGGATGATCTGTTGACTATGGAACAATTCTGAAGCATATTTTCTAAAGAGCTTTCAGTTTTTCTTGAGAGAGAAATTCAAGAGCAATTCTATAAACATGAGATCCCTGAAACTTCATTGGAAGAGGACGGAGAACTTCAGGAGAAGGTAGGTAAGCCTGATTTTTAAATGCAATTGGGCACTCAGATAAAATACAGATTTTATATACTGTCTGTAATAAACTGTTGAGAGTCAAGTGTGATTTCTCCGTGTTAGCTTACTGTGTGAAGTTACCTCAATTTTCCTGTAATTTATACTCGAGCTATATTAGATTAAATATAAATAAAGCACACTTATGGTTCTGCTATGTTTCTAAGATAAATAAAACCTAATATGACAGTACTTCCAATGCAGTGGTATGTAGAAATGCAAAGAAATTGCTTTTTCAGCCCAGTGTCTATACCATACCGTTTAGTACCACGTGAGAGCTTTACAGCAATTGCTGGCTGTTTTGCAATGGTATGTTTGCTTTTTGCCTGTGTGTTGACTGTAAGTCTGTGAATTAACTAACTAGTACTGACTTGTTTGTGTTGTAAATGTCAGTGCCTATGCTTTTATTAATATTCTTAAATTCTGATCTAGTGACTGACACTAATGACAGGAGATGATGCATGAATGGGACCTTGCTGAGAATGTGTCACATTCTCATGTTTGTATGGAGCCGGTGACAGGCTGCATTACTGGCTTTCATACATTCTCTGCCACTTTCCAATTGTTGAAACACTTAAGGTGTGGGGGGTTTTTTTGTTGTTTTAGGTTTTTTGGGTTTTTTTGGTCTGCTGCTTCAGTTTAAGCTCTTTAATAAAAAGCTTCAGACAAGCCAACTATCAGCAGCTGTTAACAAGCTAATCATGTCCAGTAAACAACTACTACTTCCATATATTTTTTTAAAGTAGAACAGACCCTTAAAGAATCTGTCCTATCTGTTGTACATTTTTTCAAAAAACTTTAGTGGAAGAATCAAGATTGGGCTACATGGAAATGGGAATAAAGGGGGGGGTCGTGCAGGCTGCTCACGTAAGAAGTTAGGCACGGTGGTGAACTCATATTCTCTCAGGCGGACCAAATCGTACTGTCTCCACTTGGGTCTCCCTGAAGCTTCTCTGAACAGCTACACTCGGTGACGATATTCGGCTTTGCTTTCAGGTGTGTAAGACGAGGATTTCTTTCTATTTAAACGTATTCTTGTAGCGTATGCTGAAACTCTGAGAGGGTTTGAAACGGCCACAGTCCTAGACCAGGTTGCTGAAACTCTCAAAGAAAACCTGGACTGGGGGTTTTGAGGCTGCGGCTTAATAATCACGGAGCGGCGCTTCCTCCTACCCAGGGCCTCCGTGTTGGGTGCTGCCCTTATCTTTTTACCAGCGTTTGAAAAACCTGCCAGCGGGGTTTTGAACGGGGTGGTTTGGCAAGTGCGGGCCACACCTCCGCTTCTCGCGGCTGGAGCGCAGCCCAGCCCTGCGCAGAACCTCCGACCGAGCCCGAGGCCGGCAGCCCTTCGCAGCCAGGCGTGCGGGGACTCTCTTTTATTTTCTGCCTTGCCTTGCCAGGTTTTCTGCGGAGACGACGGGACGTTTTTCCCATGTTCCATGAGGTGCTGCGGGGCCCGTTTCCACCCAGAGTGCTGCCTTTTCTGGCAGCCGTGCTTTTCCAAAAGAAGGAGAGGAAAGAGACGGGGTTTTGCCGCTGGCGGGTAAGCCAAGTTGTAGCGCTGAGACGATCGGTTCGGCAGTGCCTTCCTGTTGCTGCGCGTGTGGAAAACCAGCCCTGCACTTCTGCAGGAATTAATCAAAAAGTTTATCACTAGGAGAAAATTTTGGGTAACAATTATTGCTAGTGGAGATTCCAGGTTTTTTTAATTAAATTCAGCGTCTGTGTGAGGCAATGCAGAGCAGGTCTCCGTTTCCTTAGGTTTTAGGGAACAGAATCGGGCTGATGCCAAGTTATTTTGGGGGGGAACTCCAGCATACTGGGCTTCTTGTCAGTAGAGACAAAGTGGTGCTTATGTGTTTTCTTGCAAAATATCCTTGATTACCATTCCCTTCCTTTCTGCTCTCTGCCTTATCCCACAGGGTTTAATAATCTACAATAGACAAAGATTAATTATGGCTTCACCCCCTGTTCATAATGCAGTGCAACCACATTAGATAAAGTGGTTTCAATGTATTTGTCCTTTAAATGGTTTATAATCATTCCATTGTATAAGAGGGTCTGGCCAGTAACCTCAATTTTGAATCGCACTAAACTGTTTGCGAAGGAGCCTTTGCATAGGAGGTCTCATCTGTCATCTGATTACCTGTCACACACACACACCCCCCCCCATTCTACAGCTTAAAATTGAGGTGGTCATTAAATGTCACAAGAAGGCTTGCTGCCTGTATGCCTCTCTGCACTCCTGCTTGCTGTGTAATAAAAATTACCTTCTTGACTTTTTTTAATGTTGTCTAGTACTTGGGAAACCTGGTCTACCCTGAGACTACTGTTAACCTGCCATGATTTCCATTAACCAGTAAACTACTGGATGTGATGTTTCCCCTCAGGTGCTCACTATATAAACGAATAAAAAAATTAGACACTACTTAGCGACATTGTGCTGGCTGGTAGGGAGAGATTTTGCATTGACTAGTTAATAGCAACTGAGTAAGGAGAGGGACAGCAAATCACCCTTTTGGCTTTGTAGGTGAATTCAGTATGATCAGATCTCTAACTTTCCAAAGTTTGGCCTTGGTTTCACACAACTAGAGAAAAACAACATAAACTGAGGGCGAGCCCGGTGTTTGCAACTGCTGCTGTGATACTGAGCTGCTTGTGCTACTCATCACCTGATTGGTGATAAAACTTGCTTTCTGGAAGACTATGGTTCTTGGGGCTGGGTCTGAAGTCTCCTTTTGTGACTGTGGGTGCACACTTGTGGAGGAGGAGGGAAAATGCTAGGGGTGCCTAGGAAAGCCAGGAGTTTGCTTTTGGGTTTAAAAGCAAATTTGTGGCACTGTGGCTGAAATAAGGAGGAAGGGAATTTTGGGCAGCAGTGTTTACTTGGGAGCAGGAACAAGATGGGGGTGAAAGTGTTCCCTTGGTAAACTGGACATTTCTTTGAGCTACCTGACTTGCCCGGTAGCAGTGAACACAAAAGAAAATATAGCTTAGAAGTTACATTTTAATTGCTGTTGACAACATTTCTGTAATGAAACTGGCATGCTTATTGTGAGTTCTCCGTGTCCACTGAGAGATGTGGAGTGGATCGCAGCATGTGCTGTATAAAGGCAGGTGTTCTGGGCTATATGAGAGTAAAGACTACTGGGTCCTGTAGCTGGGATAACCTGTTTTGCAGTTGCTTGCTGCTGCATCAGCACCCTCAGCAGGGCTGAGTGAGTGTTCAGTCTTGTGTGCTCATTTAAGGATTTCAAGGGTTTTTTTTGCTTCAGATGCACTTCCTGAGCTCTGCTGAGCTCTTGAAAAGGGAGCTAGAAGCAACTAGAAATTGGTTGTTTGTATCTGTCATGTATATTGGTATGTTGTCACATACACTGGTATAGGCAGAACTATCATTATTTGTTGTTCATTTCCCATACAGGTTTCTTGCCTGACTTTTCCCTGATGTGCTCAGAGCATATCTGATACTCTCATGCTTCATTACTCTGCAAGCTCACCGTCTAACATGTTATGACCTTGCTGTGCCTTGGCTTAAAACATAAGTAGAAAAGGCGCATGGGAAGGTTCTGGCATGTTCTTGGGCGCACAATGAAATGTCTGTTGCATTATATGCCCTTAAATTATGACATGGGTGTGGAAAATGTACCCTCAGCTATGTAATGACTGCAAATCAATGGTTATTAGGAGACCTTTGGAAAGGACTTTCTTTTGAACATGTAACTATGTGTTGACAGATGGTGTGCAGTAAAAGAGGGCTATGCTATCTTCAGGGTGTTCTGTGTTTCCTCTGCTGAATTCCTCTGCGATTCCAGGAGATAGTCAGGCTACGTGAGTGAAGATTGTTTTGACAGCAGTGGGGGTGTGATCATGTAGCTTCATTTCTCAACAACCTGAAGAGTTGCAGCACCTTTAGGAAGTAGGTGAGAATAACCTATGCAATCTCTAATTTCTCTTTGTAGTTGATTCCCCAACTTGATGAGGTAGAAAGGAGGTCAGACTTTGCCTGAGAAACTAGTGTCAGTGACTGAACAAAGTACAGGTGATTAGGAAAGGTTTAAAAAGGAAGAAAAACTAGCATCTGAAGGGTAGAGCTCATGGTGAAATTTGATATGAAGGCATGTCTTTGTTCCCAGAAACAAATGAGGGAAGGAATATCTTCAACATGTTGATACTGCAAATAAGAGCCCTTTAAGAGGAATAGTAGTATAATTGGAGTTTATTTGCACAAATTTAATTTGGTACCTGTGTGTGAGATATCTTAGACTTAGTGTAAATTTTACCCTTCCCTTGTTGATCGAGGTGGATGGCACTCGGTGCAAAGATGTTCAGTATATGTATGTCTTGGTTTTTATTGTGTTGTCCAAACCCTGTTTTGCAAAAGCTGGCAAGTATCTTAAAGTGATAAGAAATAAGGAAAATTCCACAAGTATGTAACTGCTTAACATACATATTACAGTCCTGTTTATAAGATAAGGAATATTCAAGAAGAGTTTAACAGTTCAGGATTCATTGGTTTCCTTGAGATCCTAGCTAGTGATATGTAGGGCGTACTTTTTTATATATTTGGAATTCTACAGCTTTTTTTAAGCAAAGATTCTGTTGAATTCAGTTGTGGAGGAGTACTTACTGAATCTGAAATTAAACTCTGGTCTTAAGCCAACCATGTAGAAAATGATGAATGTGAAGTAGCGACCACTTGCGAAAAGCATTTTGAAATGGGATTTAAGAATAGAAGAAGTTCTTAGCTGGGCAGGATTCTGTCATAACTGATGGAAATGAGGCAAAATCCCATTCTGTTCATGTGCCTTACACAATTTTCTGTCTTGGCACTAAATCCCAGCTCTTTTCTCTTGTCTTCCCCTGCCCTCCCCCCTCGTCTTCTTCATTATGATCTAGGATTCAGTCAGGCTTTTTTTCCTTTTCACATCTGGGCCTTTAGATACTAATACTACTTTCCAAAAATAGCCTCCCAGAAGCTTTCAAGAGCAAGGATTACATTTTGATCTGTTGATAAAGTGGCATGCATGTCTAGAGTGCTAATCCAGTAACAGTCCAGAATAAACAGGGATTTAAGGTTTGTCTTTTCTTGCTCAAACTGCCAAGAAGTATGTGTTACTACAAGAAAGTGTTTTTTTCCTCAGTGTAAACAGTATATGCTTTCTATATCTTTAGACCATGCTATTAAGATTCTTGCCATGTCTGCTATTACTCAAGCCTGCATGTGCCCTTGACAAGAACTCTTAACCTAGCCAAGTCATGATTAAAATTATTGGAGCAGCTTCAGTATCTG